>NC_134484.1:470553898-470691398 GCF_040206685.1 Ascaphus truei
GGAACCAGGCAGTGTGGCTGGGGATATATGGGAACCAGGCAGTGTGGCTGGGGATATATGGGAACCAGGCAGTGTGGCTGGGGATGTATGGGAACCAGGCAGTGTGGCTGGGGATGTATGGGAACCAGGCAGTGTGGCTGGGGATATATGGGAACCAGGCAGTGTGGCTGGGGATATATGGGAACCAGGCAGTGTGGCTGGGGATATATGGGAAGCAGGCAGTGATTCTTATTAAAAAAATAAAAATTAATATTGTTATAAAAAATATATAAAGTGCAACTTTGGGTGTAAATTGCTGTATTGTGACAAAAAAATCGACACTGCAACAAAGACAACTAATTAAGAATAGTAAGGGGTGTGTGTGTGTGTGTCTGTGTGTGTGGCCATGCGTGGCTTGGCTACTGATCTGCCCTCCCTGAAATGTAAGTCATGGTAACAGTGCGGGCAGTGTCAGGATCAATTCAGGGATTTTTCCCACAGAAGCAGCTCCCTTGAGTAACGGGTGGGGGCGGGCTAAGGCCTGTGTTCTGCCCAATCCTGGGCTCAGACCGTGGACCTTCCCCCTCTGTACTGAAGGGGCTTCACTACCAGATTTAGATTGAGTGTCTCCCCCTCTTGAGAGAGACAGGTATCACACAGGAGGTGTGCAGGGCTCTGGCACCTACTATCCCCTCCCCCTTGGGAGAGTGCGGAGTGAATACCATACCCCTGACTCTACTAGGGAGGTGGGGAAGAGTAAGGGCAACTGGAAGAGCTTCAAGCACCAAGGTTGGCCCAGGGACCATCCTAAGGCTGTGGGCCGTTGTACTGTGAAGACAGAAGTGTTATGCTGTGTATGCAGAGGGAGAGGAGCAAGAATAAAGTGTTCCCGTTAATATACTCCAGCCTGGTGTGCAATCTATCTGGGGGGAGTAGAGTAAGTTCTTCTGCAGGAGATGGCCTTCATACTAATGGCCTTCATACCACTGGCCTTCATACTACTGGCCTTCATACTAATGGCCTTCATACTACTGGCCTTCATACTGCGTAAGACGCAGGGACCTGGTTTGCAGACCTGCGCGCTGTTTGCTAAACGTCTCGTGTACACAGAGAACGCAGCAGACCTGGTCAGATATCGCTGCCGGCTAATCAAAAAAGGGGGAAGAAGCACTCGCATAAAAAGATAATTATAACTGCCCGGGTGCAAGCAGCGGCACCAAACAGGACCGTGACGTACAGATGGAAATAAAGGACAAAGCCCTCACAGGTATTTGTGCAAAATAACGGTCACTTAATACCACTGGTCGACATTTCGGTTGTTACCCTGGATCTCTCAATGCCAGACTGGGAATACACGTAGTAATATACCCCCCCCCCCCCCCCCCCCCCATTACGCAAAATGCAAAGCTGCACACCCGGGGTCCTGAAAGGAAACACTGTTACTGGTACCAAAAAACATTGCTAGGCAACCACGTGTAAACATACAACCCAGGGACCACGTGTAAACATACAACCCAGGGACCGCGTGTAAACATACAACCCAGGGACCGCGTGTAAACATACAACCCAGGGACCGCGTGTAAAACATACAACCCAGGGACCGCGTGTAAACATACAACCCAGGGACCGCGTGTAAAACATACAACCCAGAGACCGCGTGTAAAACATACAACCCAGGGGCCACGTGTAAAACATACAACCCAGGGGCCACGTGTAAAACATACAACCCAGGGGCCACGTGTAAAACATACAACCCAGGGGCCACGTGTAAAACATACAACCCAGGGGCCACGTGTAAAACATACAACCCAGGGGCCACGTGTAAAACATACAACCCAGGGGCCACGTGTAAAACATGCAACCCAGGGGCCACGTGTAAAACATGCAACCCAGGGGCCACGTGTAAAACATGCAACCCAGGGGCCACGTGTAAAACATACAACCCAGGGGCCACGTGTAAAACATACAACCCAGGGGCTACATGTAAAACATACAACCCAAGGGCCACGTGTAAACATACAACCCAGGGAAAAGTGAAGCAGGGCTGTGGAGGCTGACAAGAAAGAAATAATGCACCAACTAAGTGAATAAATGGGTAACACACTCCATACATAACACGTGGGAATAAATGGGTAACACTACATAACACGTGTGAATAAATGGGTAACACACTACATACATAACACATGTGAATAAATGGGTAACACACTCCATACATAACACATGTGAATAAATGGGTAACACTACATAACACGTGTGAATAAATGGGTAACACACTACATACATAACACGTGTGAATAAATGGGTAACACACTACATACATAACACATGTGAATAAAAAACAGCGAACTCAAAAAGCTCCAGAATTAAGGAGAGAACCCAGACTTCCTATACAAAGAGGCGGTTAGTGAATCACCAGGCAAACTATATGACAATGAATGGCAGCTGTATCCTAGTCTAGGGGTGCACAGCATATAAAAACATCACGTGTGAGTACATTAACACAGCGGTGCGCAAACTGGGGGGCGCGCGCCCCCTGAGAATTTCTAGGGGGGCCGCAGCAGTTACAGAGGCCCCGCGCTCTCCCCCACGACATTTAAATCAAATGCCGGGGGAGGCGTGAGGCCTCTAACTCCCTTACCTGCTTTCTGCTGAGTCTTCGGTGACGCAATGGCAACGCGCGTCAAACGACGCCGCGGGGTGATGTGACGCGTCGCCATGGCAAAGCGCGTCAAATGATGCGGCAGGGTCACGTGACCTTTCGTCACATGACCCGCGCCGTCATTTGACGCCGAGTCCTTGGCGAGGGGGGGGCGTGAACGCTGCAGCTGCCGGGCAGGGGGGTGCAGCTCAAGAAGGTTCCGCACCCCAGCATTAACAGGTCTCAGACAGGCCCGCAACCCGGCTTTTCCCCCCCATCATCTCTTAGGCTTATAGCACTGGCGACGGCACGCAGCGGCAAAGCAACTACATATAGTCCGTCGCGGGTGCCCATAGTGGGCGCGACGGCGCTACGCAGCGACCAAAATCGCTGTAGTCAAGAGAATGAGATTTACAGCGGCGGCAGCGTGACGTCAGCGGCACGTGAGCGGGTCAGACAATGAGGGCAAACCGCTCACGGCCACGCTCCCCGTCGCCCTCCCTTGGTCTCCTGCACCAGAGTGCGGGAATCGCAATAGCGACGGCGGACGTCAGTGGTCGCGTCGCCACCCCCATAGCCAGTACTATAAGCTCAGCCTAAGGCCTGTAATTTAGTGCTATAGTTGATATACAAATATAATTATATATGTAGCGGGGCACCCCCTGGCTTCTATTCTACCCAGTGGGCTGGCAGTAAACCCTGGTATTTACAGGTTTGCCAGTAGTTGCTATGGGGTTTTCCCCTTCACCTTTGGCACTGCACTTGAGTGACAGCAGAGGGTGGTACGTCCTGTTGTAGCTGGGACAACAAGGTGCCCGCCTCCTGGCTGTACTTAAGGCCAGGACCGCCCTAAATTAGGAGGTTGTTCCTTCCCTCTGAGGAAGGCAGGTCACACGTCCGGGAGCCTGAGATTGGGGCCTTCTCATGTGCTCTTCCTTGCGGGGAGGAGTGAGTGTGTACCAATACCTTTGCCAGGGAGGTGGGGAAGAGATAGGATGGCTGCGGGTGCCCTTGGCCTGTTGTGACGGTCCAGGGACCATCTCCAGTAATAGCTGCGAGTAAAGAGACTGTAACCGGCAGAAGACTGCTGAGTTTGTGTATTACTGCAAAGACTGTAGTAATAAACCGTTTCTGTTTGTAATATACCTCCGGCCTGGTGTGTGATCTAACTAGGGGGGGGAGAGTACAAGTTCTACCGTGGGATATCATCTCCATTTCCCTGGAGCCTGCGGCAAATGGAGGCGCTGCACTGCATCAAGTCATCGCGGACAACTCAGCCCACTTGTTACCAGCAGGTATTCACCACACACCCTATAATGGCCCATATCTGCGATTGGAGGGGGAAACATCGTTACATTTGGAGGCGCTGCTGAGAGGCGATAACGGGACAGGCTTACAGTGAAACAAAGCTGAAAGTAACGAGATACACTTCCAGAACAAGTACTGAATGAAGGAGGGAAGCTAGGTGTAGTCAGGAGGAGCAGAAACCTCGCACAGACAACATAGACGGGCCTATCGAGTGAACGGTCTGGAGACACAAAGGCTATTGCTGTTCTAAGTCGCCCTAAGGCGGGTAGTCGAGATACCTAGAAGGGGGGGTGTACCTTCAAACCCCAGAAGCCACCGAAGGTTATGCGATACCAGTGGCCTAGAAGGGGTGGCGTAAGAGTACTGCATAGGGAAGAAGCCAAGAGTACTACTAGCCAGTAGTCAGACTAAAGAACCACAGAGTGCATGTAATGGACGAAGATCGTGTACAGCGTATTGAGATGGAGCTTTGCTAGCCTGGGGTACAACCTACTCTTGGTAGACTGCTAATCTATTTGCCGCAGAGAACACATGAAATGAGCTCCCGCCAACACCATGCAGACCGCGTGGTCCAGTTGCAAACTGCAGAAACCAGTGTTGCAAATATGTTGTGGAGTGGCGCGAAAGCCATACCCGCACCCTTTTTCTGCTGCCTAGGACTTCTGGTTCCACCAGGGGGAGCAGACAGTGAGGACATTGTTATTATGGGTGCGTCTACAGACTGTGCCTGCTCTTCAGATCGAGGAGCCTGTCATAACTGCCCATGTTCAACCCGTAGGTGAACCAATTCAAAATGGCGTCAGGCCTCCCGCCAACGGCCACGAGGTTGTGCTCAGCGTGGGTGCTAAACATGTGCTACTGGGTGCACCCTACTCCCGGGGACTTGGGATCCACCTAAGGCACGAAAACCAGGACTCCACTTTCGCGATGTGACTGGCTCATCCAGGTGTCAGTCACGCCATGTCACTGTGGGACCCTCCTCTGATCTCCACCAGAGGGAGGAGCCACGGTAACAACTAATGCTCATTGACTACCAAAGACAAGGAAGGAGTTGGAAGTGCCCGACCGCACCCTCAGTTCTTCGGAGCCAGCAGCGACGGCGGAGCCGTGCCGCAGAGGTTAGCTCAGTATCCGAGACAGTTCCACAGCCGGAGCCGATCCATGAGCGAGCCGACGGGCCTAAAGCCACCTCCAGCATGCACCGCAGCTCGGGGCCTATGAAGCTGCAACCACCGGCGAGTGGTTCTAATTTTGTCCTTAAAGATGAGGACTTTGCCGGAGATTCCAGACGATGGCGCAGCTTAGTCTACACATCTCACATGGGAGGGCTGGAGCACCAGTGGAGCCTTTCGTGGGTGCCGAAACACAGCGGCTCGAGCAGCAGTCGTAATGCGCCTTGAGTGTTCATCAGGATTCCAGTCTACCCGCGGAGCGGTGAAGAACCACCTCCTTTACTCCTAGCAGGATTCGATGGCGACACCCGCTGAACCGATGCTACATCGCTGAGGACGAAAGCAGTGACCGTGATCGTGATGCCGGAACCTGATGACGTCCTTCCAACACCGGCCGTCGGGGTGGACGAGAAGTGGCCGATTCCCGCTCCGGTGAGTACCACCCTGCTACCTTTGCTCCAGGTATGCGACCTTTAAGAGGGGCTCATAAGCCTTTCCCTGGATCTTCAAAAGCTTCCAGTCCAGTTACAGTACTACAACCCCTACGTGAGACTTTGGTTGAGCACCAGAACTGTGCTATGGTGCAATCCTTTCCGCCGCCAATAGTGTCCTATATTGCCGGTATGGAGGGATCACCTCCTTAGGAAGTGGAGCAAATTAAGGACAATGTTTCTCATGTTCTTATAGCGACTGTTTTGCCTGAACCAGACATGCCTGTGAATTTCAAGCGTATGGCGAGGTGGGAAAGAAACAGGTTGAGATCTGAATTCTATGTTCAGGAGTCAGAAGGGGATTAGAGTTTGAGGATAGTACTGAAGATGAGGATGTTACACTTAGTTCAGACGAGAGTGAAGGGAGTGAGCCTTAGGCCTCGGTCCCGCTGCGCTCGTTGGTGCGGGCGGCGGGTCGCGAGTTCCCCACCAGCAGGGGAATCCTCGCGAGCCGGTCCCGGTCCCCCCTGGCTGCACAGCTGACTACACGCTGTAGCGCGTCAGCCGCTGGAGACACCAGAGAATGGTGTTTCCTAGCGTTGACGCGTGACGTGTGTGGCTGTGAGCCAATGGGGAGGGGAGGCTTCGGGAGGAGGAGAGGCTTCGGGGAGCGGGGAGGAGTGTGGAGTGAAAGCAGGTGAGTGCCTTTCTCTGTGTGTGTGTCTGAGTGCGTGCCTGTCTGTGTGTGTATGTGTCTGAGTGCGTGAGTGCCTGTCTGTGTGTGTGTGTGTGTGCCCGAGTGCGTGAGTGCCTGCCTCTGTCTGTGTGTGTGTATGAGTGCGTGAGTGCCTGCCTGTGTGTGCGCGCGTGTGTGTGTATGAGTGCGTGAGTGCCTGCCTGTGTGTGCGTGTGCGCGTGTATGAATGAGTGCCTGCGTGTGTGTGTTTAAACTTACCTTCCAGCTCCAGCCCGAGTCCGTGGAGGGAGGGGGGGGAGAGTAGCGGGTCCCTCCGCTCAAGCCACGCCCCCCTCCCTGTCAAACCGCCCACCTCCCGCCCACCTCCCGCTCCGGCTCCCGCTCCCTACAGACCGCAGATCGCGGTCTGTGTATCTCAGCGCACCGCCTGTCAGCAGCGCAGGTGCGCTGACTCTGGGAGCGGGGCCTTAGCCTTACCCCAACGAGAGAGAGTTAAGGGATTTTTCTGATAGGATCATTAAGGAGGATACCCTAGCCATTGTTGTAAAGCATGTCCCTAGAGTTGGATCCGCACCACTGTGGGTTAGTGAAATTATGGTGGAGTATCAATCAGATTGGGGTATGCCTAATTCCGACAAAAGCGCTCAGGAATAATCCCGGAGATATTTCTACGCACTTAGATTCCCTGCCTGGCACTCTGCCGGGTCGTGGGTGCCCTTTATGTTACCAGGAATATCGTTCGGTGGTTGCTGTAAATCCAGTAGATCATGCCGTACGCAGATCACCTTAACAGGATAATTTCAGTGACCGTGTCCGGTAGTACAGAGCATCAGTTGGCTACTAAAACCGGAGCACTAATATAACAAGGTTCTCCAGGTTAGGAGGAACCTATGTTCCACAGGGCAGTCATTTAATATGTCCTGCAAATAAACTACAATGCATTGTATTCACAGAAAATGTATCTCATGCATCTTATGTGATTTCCATGTGAAATGTTATTTTGTTATTCAGGTTTCAGCAGAGATGGTACCCGAAAATTTAGAACCCAAGCAGTGTCGTTGGGAATCCACCAGAAGGAGAGTGTAGCAGGGCACCGCCTGGCCACTATTCTACCTAATGGGCTGGCAGTAAACCCTGGTATTTACAGGTTTGCCAGTAGTTGCTATGGTGTTTTCCCCTTCACCTTTGGTACTGCACTTGAGTGACAGCAGAGGGTGGCACATCCTGTTGTAGCTGGGACAACAGGGTGCCCGCCTTCTAGCTGTACTTAAAGGCAGGACCACCCTAAATTAGGAGGTTGTTACTTCCCCCTGAGGAAGGAAGGTCACACGTCTGGGAGACTGAGATTGGGTCCTACCCATGTGCTCTTCCCTGCGGGGAGGAGTGAGTGTGATTATCCCTCTGCCTCCGCTAGGGAGGTGGGGAAGAGCTAGGATGGCTGCGGGTGCCCTTGGCCTGTAGTGACGGTCCAGGGACCATCTCCAGTGATAGCTGCGAGTAAAGAAACTGTAACCGGCAGAAGACTGCTGAGTAGCTGTGTGTTACTGCAAAGACTGTAGTAATAACCCGTTCCTGTTTGCAATATACCTCCGGCCTGGTGTGTGATCTAACTGGGGGGGGGGGGGGGGGAGAGAGTACAAGTTCTACCGTGGGAGATCACCTCCATATCCCTGGAGCCCACGGCAGATGGAGGTGCTGCACTGCTAAGTATTACATGGGTATGAACCCCAGAAGCCTGTTCCTGTGTCCCAAAGTCATCGCGGACGACTCAGCCCTCTTGTTACCAGCAGGTATGCACCACATACACCCAGTAATGACCCCTATCGGCGATTGGGGGGGGGAGGAGAGAGAAACACTGTTACATATATATTACAATATCAATATACATACAGTTTTTATGGGTTGCCCCAGATAACACTGTACCATCAATTAAAAATTGTAGTAAAGGCAAAACTTCAAACTCACACCGAATAAAGAAATAAAACTCCCAAATGAACCCATTTGTCAGAACTAAACATAATACATGTATACATAAAGAAAACATAAAAAGGGATTAAGCAGATATATTAATATATTCTCATGATTACCTTGTTGCTGCTTGTGAGGGAGTCCTGCCGGCCTGTGATTACTCCCTGTATTCCTCCCTCACTGGTCCCAGTCCCCTGCTGCCCAGTACATTAGTGGCTATTTGCCCAGACTGCAGGTCTCAGGAGGCCGGGATGTGAGCAGCTAATGAATGTCTGAAGCTTCCTATTGTGCAGGAGAAGAGGACAGTCCCACTACCCTTATGGGGGTTACTGCCCCGTTTATCCTCTGCCCCTCCTTTATCAGCCCCTCAGCAGCTGCTCATTTCTCCTGCATGATAACACAGCCCTGTCTGTACCTGGGGAGGGGACGCCTCATATTTACTGGGATCTCACTTCCAAACCGGAGACACAACCAGATATTCCCTGCTAGCTGTGCCCCCCTCCTCCTTCCTGTGTCCTCCCCTCCCTCCTGTGTCCCTCCCCTGCTAGCTGTGTCCTCCCCTTCCCCCCCTGCTTGCTGTGATGTTCTGCCTGTGCTCACACCTCCCCTGCTTGTCCTGTGCAGACACAATGTGCATTTAAAGCAGCAATACTACATTCCCCTTATGTTTATATGTAAAGCCTGAGACAATGTACATTCTACATTCTTACCTACGCTGGCAATCATTTGGTGCACCCGTTATTATACATCTGTAAAAGTCCTGCTTGTGTGCCTAACCAAATGGCCGCCTTCTGACTTTGTGCTGCAGCCTGTGAAATGCTGCAGTTGATATGTAACGTTATATTACTAAATGTAACACATTATTGTTACAGCTTTCAGAGTATTAGACAGTCGCTGTATGGAACACAGCAACAGATCTGTTTGTGATACTTTGTAGCTGAGATCAAAAAGGTTCAGAGCCTGTTTCATAAGAGGAAGTGGGTTGGACTTTCTAAATGGTTGCTATAGCAACCATAAAGATTTTTTTTTTTTAAACAGACAGTATTATCTAATACTGCAGAACGGATTTATTTACAAAAACAAAAAAACGTAGGATTTTTCATGTTTTCTACATTTTAATTGCTATTCCTAGATTGTAAACAGTACAGTCACCGCATGAGATTCAAATCACAGAGATTCCTACTGTATATATGTTCATGTTTAGTGTACAAAATACATTTCTATGGTAGCTATACAGTGAAACAGTGTCACACGGTAGGAGTGCCTATGGCACGGTGCTTTCTTATTGTCTTCTATGGTGGTTATGTTCTTCAGTATAAATATATAATACTGAAGAACATATGTAAGTCCTGTAAATGAGTGCATAAATACAAAATGTTTAACTACATTTTACCAGCAATAAAATTCCAGATTAAAAACAAAAAAACCTTCTGACTGCAAAACTATGACAAACGGCTGCAAAAAAGCTGCACCAAAATTATCACAAAAATGTCAATTGTATCTAATAGAATTCTGGCCCAATGTTTTTGCTCCAATTTTGCAGCCTTTGATAGAAAAAGAAAATGTCTGCGCTAACTATTACAAACAAAGCAGAAATAAGCTGGTGATAATATATACACTACAGTGACTACAGTACATCAAATACAATTTTTAGTGCTACCTACTGTTCCTTATTGCATGGGGATACACAAAATCCCAAGAGTGCAACAATTAAACACATTCATTATACTTTGTTTGCACGTAACGTTATACACGCGCACACACACACACACACACACTATACAAAACTTATGTAAAAAATAAAAGATTAAAAAAATAGGATGTATGTCTCGGTAGACCAGGTCTTTTAACACATAGATTTTTGGGATCAGTCATAAGGCAAAGCAAGGCAGTGAAATAAAATGGGGTTTATTTGGATAAAATCTCAGAAATACAACAAAATACAGAAATATACACACTTACTGGGGTCTGGGGTGTGAGATCCAGCCTTTCCTAGGTGCTGGGCGTCCGCTTGCCAGGGCTTACCCTGATCGGAACTGTGTTCCGAACGTCCTGGACCGAGATTCCGCAGAAACTTCTGACCGGGACCTAGTCCCGATACTCCTGGAACCGTTTTCGGCAAGAAATCCTGGCCGTGACCACTATGTTGGTTTGAAGATCTTGGCCGCAAAAGTCGGGACTTAGTCTCTGCCAGGCAGACTTTCCTAGCTCCAAAACGAAGCCGGTTGCTCTGCTATTTGGAACAGAGCAACGTCGAAAAGCCCGTCCTAGCTTTATCGACTCCAGTCACAAGATGGCCTGGTTCTCTGACTGGGGCTTCTCCTTACATACTGTACCCTCCGCTAAGCTAAGCTATATATATATAAAATCAAACAAAAGTCTCAAAGTCACCCCAAAAAAATTAAAACAGAAAAACAGTTTCAATCATAAAAAAATGGAGGGGATTCTTGTACAAAGTTTCAATAGATGTTTTTCAACCAATAGATGATGAAAAGATACACAAATGGATTGGTAATTGGTTCTTCAAAAGAGGACCACTGGTATAGCTGCAGCTCCACCGGATTATATGAGAGCGCGAGAACCTCGTGATCCTTAGGCCAGGTCCCCAGTGGCCGATGAGGTGCGCGCTACACACCACAGCACAGCCCCCTATGGGGCAGGCCCCAGTGGCCGTGTGTGTGTGGGCGCGCAAAGCGCCGTGACACGTACGCTGGCAGGGAAGACAATCATTTTGTATTCCCATGCCGCAACGCGATAACGTGGTCGGTGCGCACCAACAGAAGGGCAGATATGCCCCATCATGGCCACACCCCTATCATGGCCACGCCCCCCACGCTCCCCTAGAGCTACCAAAAGACCGGGGAAGAGTGGGTGACACATGGGGTGTAGGGGGGAAAAGAGAGGGTAACACATGGGGTGTAGGGGGGAAAAGAGAGGGTAACACATGGGAAGGGGTTACACATGGGAAGGGAGGGCTGACACAAGGTGTTAGATGGGGCAGTTGGGGTGATGGGGAGGGGCAGATGGAGTGACACGGACAGGACAGTTGGAGTGACACAGGAGGGGACAGTTGTAGTGACACGGGATGTGACTGTTGGAGTGACGGGGTTGGAGGCACTTGGAGTGACAAGGGGGTGACAGGGGAGCAAGGGGGTGACCGGGGGGAGTGGTGGACAAGAGAGTGATGTGGGCAGTTTGGCTGATAGGGTAACAGGAGGAAAAGAGAAGACAGTGGGGGAAAAGGGGGATGTCGTGTGATTGCTCCTACCTTGCTCTCCAGTCTCCACAGCCAGGACCATGTGGAGCTCCCAGCAGTCAGGGTTCACACTCACTGTACCCTGTGCTGCTTGGGAGCCCACCACGGGTCACTGGTTGATAGGAGCTCAGGAGAGGAGCTGGTTAATAAGAATGGGCTTAGAGAAGGGGAGGTACATATTGCCAATTAGGATTTCAAAAGAAGGTGGGCAATTTAGCAGTGTAAATTGTAAAGGGTCTTGAATATAAAGCAACACCCCTCCTCCTCACTTTGACCTATCCTTCCCAGAAAGGGATTATCCCTGAATGGCGATAGTTGCATCGAGGGTTTTAGGCCTGAGCTCGGTAAGAATGATAGCTTTGGGTTTATGCAAAAGGCACCATGCCCTTAGTTCGTCCAGTTTCGGCAGCAGGCTACAGATTTTTATATTGGCGACGGATAGCCCTTTTTAGAACTTGAAAGGGGCAATCTCAGAGGAATGGGACAGGGTTGAAAAGGAAGGGCCTGGGTTAAGTTCAATATCCCCTGCTAAAGAGAGTAACAGTATGAATACAAATTTGAGTCATTGTTTTTGGCGACATGGTTGCGATGTTTGCATTAGAATGTGTCGTGGTTGGAGTGCTGTTTCTCAGGGTTTTCCACCAACATTCAGTAGATAGTTCAAGACTTTTAATTAATCCAGGGTGTATGAGGATATTGGGTGTGGGCCACGAGGGAGGAGTTTGTAGTGAATAGGTAGAGTAACATTTCCATGAGGCCACAGTAAACAACAGAATTGAGGCGAGTAGCAGGTATATTATCACACAGGTAGGTACCTTTGCATGAAGCTGTAATAAACTCACGTGTCATTCTGTAATAATTTAACCCTCAGGCTTGTTTCTTTATTGACGCTTTCTCACATAGAAAGCAGTCCAGAGATGGGAACAGTGGCGCCCGAAGAGTTAATACAAACACATGGAGATGTCAAAATATATCAAAATCCAATAATAAGGTCTCCCATTGGAGGGTTAAATGCATATGCAATGCTTATGATTGTGTCACAAAAGGCAGAAGCTAGCGCTTACCTGATCTCTCAATTTTGAAAGGCGCAGCAGTCGGGAAAATATTGCGTCATGTATTTCTTCTGAACACGTTGAAATGCTCCCAATATAATAGAGGAGTAATATACAGCTGTGTTGGGTAGAGTGGACTGTCACAATTCTCATCCCTCCATCCAGGATCGATCCTGCGGTCTGCAAGTCCACAGGAACAAAGAAAATAGCACAAATGGAAAGATGCGGTGCACCCCAATTCAAATAAAGGGGAGAAGGGTGATACACTTTCTGGTATATTTATTGGTCATGGCAGGAAGGTATAAAACTTTTGCGGACTACCGCACCTTTCCAGGTTTGCTAAACAGTCACATGACCTCCCCCCCCCCCGCTCCCAATAAATCTGCCTTTAACAGGTAACGCAATTAACAATCAAGCTTGCTAACCCTAACATACCTAAGATCAACAAATAGTCAGGGGGGAGATTGCCAGTAGATCTGGGCACTTGGATTGCCTTGCTGGGCAGGCCCCACCTGATCTGCCTAAATACTGTTATAAACTAATGTCCCATATTCTCTCGGTGACCAGGTGTTATATTGCTTCTTGCTAGAATAAGAAAAGAAGAGCTCCATATTTAAATGTTATAAAGTGTAGCGTTTGGCACACAATAAAAAGAATCACGTTTTTTTCTAAGGGAGAAGTTCCATAAATGTTCCTTAATCAGGGAATGTTGGATAGCTTCAGGGTGCTAGTGTTGAAGATTGCTAAATATTGTATTAAAAAATAAACATCACCCCAGGGGGTATTGCAGCCTCCTACGCGTTTCTGACAAAATCCTTTAACAAGGAATACTCCTTGTTAAAGGACTGTTTGTCCAAAACGCGTAGGAGGCTGCAATACCCCCTGGGGTGATGTTTATTTTTGAATAAAATATTTTGCAATTTTACCACCTGGTTCCTTGGCAGTGCACTGCTTCTCTTTTTCTTCTGCTACTGGATTTCTCCGTTTGCGGCTGGGCACGCCATCGTAAGACTCGCGGAGACTCAGGAGTGGGTAAGATTTATTCACTACTCAGTATTCAGTTCGCAGTTCTCCAATGAGATTTACTTCAGGTTGATTTTTTTATTACCCTGTTCGTTTTCTTCAGGAGTGTTTATGCTGTAATATTACTGATGCATTATCATATACCCACTCCATAATAGAGTTTATATACAGAGTCAACTTTAAGGACTATTTAATCAAGATTATCTATATTCTGTTTTCACTGGAGCACCCTACTTCCTATATATGTATGCTAGTATTGAAGATGTGGTGATGGTTGCTGGTGTGCCTGCTTCCCACTGTCACATCTACACCGACAGCAACGCGTTCAATCCAGCACGCTCTTTACTTGTTTAATATGTACAGTGTGTCGGACCCTTCACTTTCACTTTCTGTGCAGTGTCTCCTTAACGAACTAAAAGGGAAAGATATCCCCCACTAACGAGAGCACTCGAATCTCTAAAGTCATCCAAGGGTGTGGAGTAACGTGAGTAATATTGGTAATATTAAAAACAATATCTTTATTGGAGCAGTGCTCAAAAAAATATGGGGAGTGGGTGCAAACCGCAGCACAGGTATACATTATAGTAGTTGTAAATAAGTTTGGTGTTGTCTACCGATAGTATTACATAGGAATAGACATCATGTGACCTATTAGTCCCCTAGAACAGTTTATTTGCTAAAAGCACCTTTTTATTTCAGTGTCGGTGTTAGCTCATTATTCTATCCACGCTAACTATACCATGGACCCACTCTATGGAACTTCATAGTATTTAGCAATTTACTGCTTCACTAACTTACACTACTGACCATACGTCGTTTGCCATATACACCCTTTCATTTTAAGTATAATACTAATAAAGAATATTTTTAATAAAATGACTTTACTTATGGATACGTGGGTGCTCTTACAATGCCAGGTTCTTTTTCTCTAGTTCCTGCATTACCATTTCCTGGAACGAGCACCGTATCCACTACAGCTGAGCAGGGGTATTTTCCCTTCCCCACCCTTTTCCCCCTGTCCCTCGGGTTACTAAGTTGCAAGCGGAAATATTAAACTGATGTCTGTAGGGCTATTGAGGCCGGGAGTCGCCCTCTGTAACTGCATCAATACTCCTGTATCTAGTTATAGAGGAGATATCATTGCAGCGACTGCTGGTGTCTCTGCTTGAAGTGGATACTCTTCTATGCTTAAGTGTGGCCAGTGTCGGTGACACCTAAGGTCCGTAATAGTGCCGCGCCACGTGACTCTGCCAAGCCAATCGCAGCGCGGCTGGGGGAGGGGGGGTTCCCGGGGGCAGGATGAGCACGCAACTCTCTCCCAACAACTTCTTTACCCCTCAATAAAAAGCACCCCCACATATCCTCTATTCACACCATCTATCAACTCATTCCTGCTGCTGGGGATCTCCCCATAGCCTGAAGCCAGACATACACACCTGCTCTCACCCGCGCCTCCCTGCCATCTCTTCTCCTGTAAATGGTGTTAACCCTCTCATTGCAATACTAACTAACCTTAAAACTCTAAATTACAATAACTAACTAAAAAACCCTAAACCTCAGCGCTACAACCAATGTGATATAAAATATATACTGTAGGTGATTGTGAATAACGTTTAAATAACTAAAACCAAACTGTGTGTGTGATTGGTAAAGCTGCCAGGGATCCCTCCAGGCAAATTATCTCACAAATTTGCAAACAGAGTACAATGATTAGGAATGATGAGAATCCCGGCGCTGCAGCAATAGGTTACCCCAGTCCATAGAAATGTCCATAGGGCTCTACAGTCCTCTCATTGGTTGATGCAGAAAAGGAACAGGGATACTGCTGCTGGCCGACGCCTTGGTGTTCCTCCTAATAGCAAATACATAAGGGAAAAGACACCATTGCGCAGAATCAAGCACTGATCTACAACCCTATAAAGCAGAATAAACGCCTACTTACAAGAATAGATCTTGATTTATTCTTGTGAGAGAATCTGTTCTTTTGCCTGCGTCTTCTCCCTGACTTCACGGATCCCACGTGTTGTCACCACATTTTCAGCCTCTTCAATTGGTTCCCCACGTTGTAGGTTCCACGCGTCCCCCCGTGTGTCCCCAAGGAGAGAATGACAATGGGAGAGAGAGTGCAGACTGCTAGAAAATGTTAATTAAAAAGACACACAGCCAGAAGCTTACTTACATAAATGCACTTGAGGGTATAAATATCCATGGTTTTGAACAACTCCTTACACCACTGAGGAAGGGACGGTCTTTACGTCAGGAAACGCGTTTGGAAAGGAGGAGTTACAGTGTCCGTCGGCAAGGAGGGCTCTCGTGGCGCTCCTGTGTGACGTCGGCGGGGTGCGCCCGATTTGGGACTGTGAGCGCGCTCGTGGAACAGTGCGGCGCACCCAGAAACCCATCACATGTTACGGACGGCACTTTGAAACTGTTTTATTGTAGCCAGGTCTATGTAAGTACTGTAAGCTTCTGGCTGTGTGTCTTTTTAATTAACATTTTCTAGCAGTCTGCACTCTCTCCCCCATTGTCATTCTCTCCTTGGGGACACACGGGGGGGACGGGGGACGCGTGGAACCTACACCGTGGGGAACCAATTGAAGAGGCTGAAAAAGTGGTGACAACACGTGGGATCCGTGAAGTCAGGGAGAAGACGCAGGCAAAAGAACAGATTCTCTCAACCGAATAAATCAAGATCTATTCTTGTAAGTAGGCGTCTATTCTGCTTTATAGGGTTGTAGATCAGTGCTTCATTCTGCGCAATGGTGTCTTTTCCCTTTATGTATTTGCCATTAGGAGGAACACCAAGGCGTCGGCCAGCAGCAGTATCCCTGTTTCTTTTCTGCATCAACCAATAAGAGGACTGTAGAGCCCTATGGACATTTCTATGGACTGGGGTAAACTATTGCTGCAGCGCCGGGATTCTCATCATTCCTAACCTTAAAACTCGCCCCACAAATCTAGCATCCCAATAGCCTGCACTCATGGTTACTGTCCCACTCAGCCACTCCTACCACCCATTGTGACCAAGCACTGCCATCTACAGCACTTATTCCCTCACGTGCTGTCTCTGTAAATTCCCCATCAAACCTCTTAGATTGTAAGCTCTTCGGGGCAGGGATTTCCTTTCCTATTGCCTGATTTTGCTGCACTGATTGTATTATTATAATTCCCTGTACTGTATTCTTTGTGAAGCGCTGAGTACACTTTTGGCGCTATATAAATAAAGACATACAATACAATACTTCAAACGGTGGTCATAATGTCATTTTTTTTGTGCAGCCCTCAATACAACAGATTGTATTTCATTTCGTATATT
Source organism: Ascaphus truei (assembly GCF_040206685.1). Classification (NCBI taxonomy): domain Eukaryota; kingdom Metazoa; phylum Chordata; class Amphibia; order Anura; family Ascaphidae; genus Ascaphus; species Ascaphus truei. Next base: position 470,570,742 of record NC_134484.1, read on the forward strand.
CAATTTTTTAACAGGGTCCATACCCTTCATATGAGGAAGAAGGGTTTTGAAAAAATCTAAGTCCTCGTCGGATTTTGCAGTAAACACATTTTTTATCATTTCCAACTTCTTCCCCTCCAGAGGAATCACTTGGCTTGTACATTCTGAAGAGGGCCTTTTTTGTGGTTGCGGCTCGGTGGATATCGCACTATCGCACAACGAATTCTCGACTTTCGTTAGAGCCAAAGATGTTCCCAAATTTGCTTCTCTTTTACATGATGTGTATAGCAGATTCGATTCCGCCAGTGTCGGCAGAATTTGATCTTTCAGGAACAACATACTTTGGAAGAATCTCCAGGGCGCAGAATGTTTACGCCCGCGAGTTCCCGCTTTTCTTGGGCGCGGAGGTTTCGGTCTTTTGAGTTCTCTCCCGAAAGTATGTCTCAAAATCTTCCATTTTTTTTTCGCAACGTCGCCTTAAAAAAAAATAGTGCAACACACACATTAACATCACATGGTAAAGCTATTAGCATGATACATTTTTCTAATACAATTGTGTGCATCGGGCGAAGCCTTCTGCAATGAAACATTATACACTATTTTAACATATCGTGGCCATATTCTGAAAATATACATTTCACTCTATGAAGGCAATAGCACAAGCCTTGCACCATTTAACAAACAATTTCAGCTTATAGTACAAGCAGCAATTCAACATTACCACTACAATAGGCTATGGCACAAGCATTCTACCAGTACACATTTACACTACTTCCAACTTATTACAATAATATACTTACTGGTAATGGAGAATATATCTCCAACTTCTTGCCATAATTTCTCATGGATGAATCGGTTGTGGTACGCTCTAGTGCGCTGATTCCACAACGGTTCTCTTCTGTACACTTCCGAAATCATACGCTCAATGCTTGAATTATCCATTCTATATTCTGGAAGAACAAGAACAAAATAGTGCAGATGAGTTTTCAATATTACAAACATTTGTCCTTCTGTATATCAGTATATGTATCTGTATAGAAGATGGTGAACCAGGTGGCGCCTAAAATGATGTGTGAGGAGGCTGCTTGGAATACTGAATTGTTTCACACACTATATAAACACACGTGAAAGATTTCTCCCCTGTATGTTTCCTCTGGTGTTTGCGGAGGGTGTCCCGAAGAAGGAATTGTTTCCCACACTCTGTACATGTGAACGGTTTCTCCCCTGTGTGAGTCCTGTGGTGTTTGCGGAGGGTGCCCTTTTCCCTGAATTGTTTCCCACACTCTGTACATGTGAAAGGTTTCTCGCTTGTGTGAATCCTCGTGTGTGTAAGGAGGTCGTGCTTCTGTAAAAAGTTTTCCCCACATTCTGTACATGTGTGAGGTTTCTCCACTGTGTGAATATTCAGGTGTTCGAGGAGGTGGTGCTTCTGTGAAAAGATTTTACCACACTCTGCACATGTAAAATGTTTCTCCCATGTATGAACCCTCTGGTGACTGCGGAAGTATCCAATACTATTGAATTCTTTCCAACACTCTGTACATGTGAAACGTTTTTTCCCTGTATGAAGCCTCTGGTGATTGAGGAGGCAGTTCCTAGTTCTTAACTGTTTCCCACACTCTGCACATGTGAAAGGTTTCTCCCCTGTATGAATCCTCTGGTCCTTGAGGAGGCTGCTCTTAGTAGTTAACTGTTTCCTACACTCTGTACAATTAAAAGGATTCTCCTCTGAGTGAATACTCTGGTGTGAAAGGAGTTTTTCCTTCAGTGAAATAGGTCTCCTACAGTTTTTACAGGTAAAGGGTTGGACACAAAGGTGTGAGGCAAGGTTCCTATCCAGTGAGAAGCTTTATCCACCCTCAAAGCAGACAAGCTGTTGAGCACCATGGCTTCTTCTTGAATCTCTCTCATATGTTTTGCTTGACTCATACTTGGAGTCAGTCTGTGCTGTGTTCTGTACAAGACCTGTATATTCACCATGATACGCCACTGGATCCCTCTGCATGTCCAACATGCGAAAGTATTCATTGTTTTTTGACACTCTTGGGAGGCGGGGAGCCAGACAGCTTCTGGACATGTCAGAGCTCCAGTTCTGCTCCTCATTCAGGCCGTTCTCTAACAGAAGTAAACACAAATACAGAATGAAAACATTGTGCAATCTGTACATCACAATGATTAAAAGCAAGTTACTAATAAACAATACTGTGCATAATTTACTTTACCACTACTTAATTAACAAAAAAAGTTCTCTTTACTGTACACCTAGGACTTTAAAATTGTAGCCTCTAGTAAATGGATGTCCTTCAATCTTCTAATATATGCCGTTTAAATTAGCAACTCAAGAGAAGATCTACAACTAACAACGACAAGAAAACATGATATCCCTTCCAGGCTATCTATATATCTCTCTATATACAGGTATGTGATCTGTCCCCAAACTGGGAACTGTCAATGTTATTTACATGCAAAAAGTCATTCTCACACTGGATAAATAATATGCTGCAACTTTTGGCCAGTTCCAAAGAAAAAAAAAAATATATATATATATATATATATATATATAGTGTTCGACAAACCTATACATTTGCACGACAAACCTATACATTTGCTCGCCCCGGGCGAGTGGATTTAACATCGTGGCGAGCTCCTATTGGCCCAAGCAGCACACGTGTGGTACTAGGTGGCGAGTAGATTTTTTTGTTCGGCGAGTAGATTTTTTGGTGATTTGTCGACCACTCTATCTATATATATATATAGATAGATAGATATCGAGATAAAATATATAGAGATATAGATATATAGATAGATATAGAGATAGATTGATAGATATAGAGATATAGATATACATGTAGCAGGCACAGGTCTTTGTCCCGTGGAGCTTACAATCTGTGTTTTTGGTGCCTGAGGCACAGTGAGATAAAGTGACTTGCTCAAGGTCACAAGGAACTGACACCAGGAATTGAACCAGGTTACCCTGATTCAAACTCAGTGCCAGTCAGTGTCTTTACTCACGGAGCCGCTTCTTCTCCCTATGGCCTATGAAGGGATATTGAGACCCTGGGATACTACATTTCCCCACACAATCATTGTCTTCCATGAGTGCAACCTATAAGAGATTTTTTTGGGCTGATTTCTCTCAATTAACCATTTACTTATTTTTGTACCGATATCCCAATGTTTAGTAAAAAAAAACTCTGTAATCTTAGGTGCCATTTTAATAAACTGACTAATGAGTTGTACATATTCCTCCTCTATTTGGCTAATAGACCACGAGATCCCGAAGATGAGCGTTTTTGTCTCTCTACAGCAGTATCAATAATGTTCAGTTATATTGTCTCTCTCTATAATATATATATATATATATTATTATATAATTTATATAGATTATAGATTATATATATATTATAGAGAGAGACAATATAACTGAACATTATTGATACTGCTGTAGAGAGACAAAAACGCTCATCTTCGGGATCTCGTGGTCTATTAGCCAAATAGAGGAGGAATATGTACAACTCATTAGTCAGTTTATTAAAATGGCACCTAAGATTACAGAGTTTTTTTTTACTAAACATTGGGATATCGGTACAAAAATAAGTAAATGGTTAATTGAGAGAAATCAGCCCAAAAAAATCTCTTATAGGTTGCACTCATGGAAGACAATGATTGTGTGGGGAAATGTAGTATCCCAGGGTCTCAATATCCCTTCATAGGCCATAGGGAGAAGGAGCGGCTCCGTGAGTAAAGACACTGACTGGCACTGAGTTTGAATCAGGGTAACCTGGTTCAATTCCTGGTGTCAGTTCCTTGTGACCTTGAGCAAGTCACTTTATCTCACTGTGCCTCAGGCACCAAAAACACAGATTGTAAGCTCCACGGGACAAAGACCTGTGCCTGCTACATGTATATCTATATCTCTATATCTATCTATCTATCTATCTATCTCTATATCTATCTATATATCTATATATTTTATCTCGATATCTATCTATATATATAGATATAGATATCTATATAGCAATTCAATATGAATAATAATTGTTTGTTCTTGTATAGCGCTGCTAGTTTTACGTAGCGCTTTACAGAGACATATGTGTGTTATTTATGGTCTGTTGCAGGATTGATGATTATATGAATTTCTCGACTATTTATTATTAATTTATTAATTGTTTTGCAATAGGCGCTGTCTACCAATACAATTTTTTGATATAGATACAAACACACACCATTTGGTCATAAAAAGGGAGTATATGGATGTGAGGGTATATATACATAATGTGAAGATAAAACACATGGTGGTGCGGGAGCTAGTAGAGGGGGCAAGTGGGTCCACAAATTATGCCCAGTTGTAAGGAAATGGAAAACGCACCTCAAGGGGTTAATAATTGCTAGATCACACGTAGCCACTTAAGGTACAATCAACCTATATTAGGAATAAAAGCATATCCTATCATCTCATATAGTGTTAGTGTTAATATTTCATTTAGGACAACTATATCTCAGTTAAGGTGAACAAATGTAGGGTGTATCACAACAAGACACACATTGACACTTATCAAATGTTCGCTGTGAATTTACACAGTAAGTGTACGCAAAGCAACATTGTTGCTAAAGGTATCACATATCACAAGAACAGAGGAACATCCCTGTAATGTGTCACAGGATTCCCCTTTCATAGTGTCTGTACCACAATAAAATAATATAAATCCGAGTATCAGGTTAGGTACCAATGTTTAAGAAGGCTTGGTATATTTAACCATGTATCAACTGTCATGTAGCCAACAGCGTGTTTAGCCTTAATAAAAGTGCCTGATCTCAATAGAGATTAGTTTCCATTGATGTGATCCTCAACATAATAAGGTCCAGCATTATTCAGGACTGTCAGGTATTATAGGGTTAAGTATGGCAAGTCCCACATAGAACTATAGTGCGCCTCTATTATCTGCAGTGTTTCTATGTCAGTCTGTACATTGCAGCATATAGCTGAACCAGCATCCATAAAACACAGAGCGCATAATACTCAATATTCATGAAATTCTCTCGCCATACAACCAGAGTTCAGTTGTACGGCTCTTAGCACCGCAACTCCACCATCAGCGTCACCGTCGTGACGTCATCTAAAACTGACAGACCGTTTCACGCACTTCTACGGGGGGGGGGGGGAGGAGAACATTAGAAAAGTACAACAATATTTCAGTTTTTTCCAAATGTGTTCCAGCCCATCCACTGATCTTCAGATCCACAACTGCATTTCCAACATTATACTCAATGGAGAGCGACAAATTGATCAAACTCTGCTGCATGTGGCTTATTGCACAGCACCTCAGCCCTGGGGACTAAGTCACCATTAAAGCTGCAATTCAAGCAATATCCTACACGTGTTTTTTTTGTTTTTTTTTAATAAATCAGTTCTGCGCCATGAGAAAATACTTGTAGCATTTAAAAATAAAAAAAATGTTTTAAAAGATATTTTTAATGTTTCTAACATAGAAAGCATTTCCAAAGTGACAGCCCCTTCCCCTTCTCTCTAGCAGTGAACCAATTGTATCTAGTAACTGCCCAGTCAATCATAGTCCAGGAACTACATTCCCCACAATGCTATGCAAGAACTGAATTAAAATAGCCCCGAGCAAGCGATCGATTACAGGAGAATGGATCGATCTGCAGCTTAGCTAATCACTTGGTCAGTGTGCAGATTGTATTGATGCACATATTGAAGGGGGAAAAAATATACATATATATTTTAAAAACGGAGCTTGAACTGCAGCTTTAACTCTCTATATTTGCTAAATGTTACCATGCTACTTGTAACAAATATATAAAGGGGGTTATAGTAGCGCCAACCATAAAGGGATGTAAATATTCAGTCCCGCACACAGTGAAGTCCTGCTGCCAGAGTTCTTAGAGGTGATTCACCAACCTCCAAACAGTATCAGTAATAGAAAAAAAAAAGGATATTCTCCGGCACGTGGTTCCATTCAAAAGTAAAAAAATAATAAGTAAAATAAGAGATTGAAAACTCACAAACAGCCAACGATATAAAGCATTGAGAGGGAATGCATGCATTTTATACTTATTGTTTAATAAATGGTGTTACACTATATTTTCTCTCTCTCCCTCTTATACTTTGAGGAACCATCAGGAACTTTTCTCCCATCCCTCCTAAGGAGCTACTTTTTAATGTGAGTGTATTTCCTGCATGAACTAATCAAGTTATATTTTGCTTCACTTTGACCACTCCTCATTGTGTTTTTTTTTTTCTCTTTTATTTTACGTGTCCTGGAATCACGAGTGGAACCACGCGCCGGAGAATCTCCTTTTTTTTCCTCCTACTTGTAACAAGATACCATCAGTCAATGCAAAAGGATGTTGAGGTACTCACCACCGACAGTAAATGTAATAGTTTCACACTTTACTGGGGTCGGATGTTCCCCAGTGTTTGGCTCTCTCTCTGACTTAATTTCTAACCTCTCCGGCACAATCATTGGAAAACCTGCCAACAAGAAAAGGAAAAGCCATCCTGTGAAGCTGGGAGTGGGGGCTCTTCTTGTGATATCCCTACACAGAAATACTTTATACTGATTCCTGAGGGGTGATGTGATTGGTTTGATTTTTTTATTAACCCTTTGAGTGCCGAGAGTGGTTTTTCACCCATGATTACCGGTCACCGCGTGTGCGTGCGCTTACAAAGCGCGATGGCATGTAGGGAAGGCGCGGAGTCACATGGCTGACCGTCAACCAATGATAGCACAGATCGTTGTAACCAATGAGAGGCAAGTACTTTTAAACCAATGACATCCACTGAAAATTAAGAGACCAATGTAATGAGAATGGAAAGCTTACCAGTATGAGGGTAACCCAACCCCCTCCACACACGGGGTAGTGACATGTGCCACGGGGCACGGGGTAGTGATATGTGCCACGGGACACAGCGTAGCCACCAATACATTATATTGACATTGCTACATCTCAAATAAAGAGATGAGTTCAAAGCACCCCACTATTGGCACTCATTACCATTATTAACAATTAGATTCTCCTTTTAGCCAATAGCCAGACACCTATCAGGGAAATGTTGAGCAGCAAAAACCAAAAAGTTTTATTACAAATATAATTACACATTAAATGGTTAAAAATGGTAAAATTCCCCTCGGAGGAGTGGTGGAGAGAAATAGGGTATTGTTACTGATACAGTAGTCAGAACAATCACCCTATTACCCCGGCGGTTATTGTATCAGGCGGTGCCTACTATTTATTGTCAGTAGGAGTGTTAATACACTTGATTGCAGATCGGTATTAGTTAATAGGCTACATAGCAATAAAATGTTGTCACAGAATAGCTTTTACCAGAACATGGGTTTCCCCTGTTGGGATAGATATTTCCCAGGATTTACCAAAGAATCCCTGCTATAAAGTTGTGCCACATTAGATACAAATCAGCAGCTCATGCTCATCAGAGACTGCTCCATAGTATGGATATATCTGAGTGTATACACCCTAAACCAGCAAACAGAGTGTACACTTGTAGGCAGAGTAAAGACTGTCAATATGGGTTCTAAAGTCTATCATTTACCATATGTTCATAATAGAGGATAAATCAGCCATACACCAATAAATAATTCCTGCCACACAGTGGCGCCTCTGTCAGTTACAGAGTACAAATTATATTTGTAATAAAACTTTTTGGTTTTTGCTGCTCACTATTTCCCTGATAGGTGTCTGGCTATTGGCTAAAAGGAGAATCTAATTGTTAATAATGGTAATGAGTGCCAATAGTGGGGTGCTTTGAACTCGTCTCTTTTAGGTTCCCTCTGTACTATCATTTACCTCGCTTGCACCTACCTTTATACTCAGGACACAGAACATATATAGGTGAGCAGTCATATCTATTGATTTTTGTACATCTCAAATAAAACAAATATTTAAGAAACGGTAATGTTATAACACTGTTGAACCTAATTAGATGTATCCCCATAATCACTGGCACAAGAACCGACTTACTCACCACTCACTCACTCACTCCTCGGTATGTACAATAGAGCCTGATCCCGGACACGGTGTCCACCGGGGGCAGCATTGCTTCTGGATGCCTGGAGGCATCACCTGCTGCTGCTGACCAGATTCAGCAGTACCCCCTGCCACGCGCCTCATGCCAACCATGCCATCCTTCAGCAGCTCCCCGAGCGCCAGGCACAGGCAGCTGCTGCAGGACACCCGCACCAGGACACTCTGCCATCCCGATATATATATTACATCAGCGTAGGCAGGTCATAATAATAATAAAACTATTCATTCAAAGTACTTAAAAAAAATAATAATACTCAAGTCCTAGATTAACAAAATAATGAATACGCCTTTATAGAAAACTGTATTACCACAACAACAACAAAAATGTGAATGTATTGTTTAAAGTATCTGTTAGGTAAAATCTAGCAAAAAAAAAAATTAAAAAGAGAAAACAAAAATGATCTGTTCTTAATAATGGTATTTAAAGCAAAAAATAAATAAATATTGGGATAATAAATGATTGAAAAAGTCAGACGGTGCGATTTCTTTTTTGCGATCTCCGGCACGGTGTTATGTGAACACGGTGATCATATCATTTTGCTGGTTGACGTCTTCGGCTGCGGTCCCAGTGACAGCCACAGCGCACGCAAGCACCGGCCCCCCAGTCACTCAGGGCCGACTACATGCGTCGGCGCATTCAGCAGCCGCGCTGTACTGCAAGATTCCACACACAAAAAAAGAACTTGCGACGGAGCCGTGGCCACGCCCCCGCCGGCGGTTCAGCCAATGAGGGCGAACCAGCCGCGTGAGGTCATGGCCACGCCCGCAAACCCCCCCGCCACGCCCTCTCCCGTCTCAACTTCTCCCTCCCAGGACTGCGTGTGCAGCGCTGTGCACGTGCCGCCCCCCCCCCCGCCGGGCGCGTGTGCACTGGGACCGCAGCCCAAGTGTCAGGGAGATCAGTCCTGGCAGCCTCTGTGTAAATCTTGTCTTTGCTCCCCCTGCTCTTCTGTGGACGCGCGTCCCATCGCGACCCCTAGATCACAGCTGAAACTGGGGAAGGCGCCGCCAGGCGCTCCCACGCACAAGTGCACGCAGTGACGTGGCCGCAGCCCTAGACAAATCACACGTGTTCAAAAGTGTAGCTTATAATTCTATGTCGTCATTTTTTCCCCCCGAAAATTGCAAACATATCAATGCATTTTATAAACAAACTGAATAAAGAAAAGTGAGGGTGTCCGGGTACTTACCCCCAACAGGAAATGAATCTATTTCACTCTTTATTGTGGTCAGATTATCCTCAGTGTCGGCCTCTTCTGTCTCTGACTTAATCTCTAACCTCTCCAACACAACCACTGGGAAACCTGGCAAAGAGAAAAGGAAAATCCATCATGTAAAGCTGGGAGTGCGGGCTCTTCTTGTGATATCACCTCCTCTGATATAATATAATACAATACATGTCGTACAGAAATGTTACAAGCCCATCTGACAGCAAATGTATTGGAGCTGAAGACATATCCTACCTGCTGGTATTCAATACATTGCCACCCAATTGTTTCAGTGTATAATGTACCTTTAGCTACAGTATAAAGATGGGTATGCTGGGTTTACGCTTTCCCCCGTGAAAGTCCCCATAAGGTTTATAAACAACTAGAAAAGATTTGTTTAAATGTTGGAAGACCAATTTGGAGATGAATGGGTTAATTAAGAGCAAAATCAAATCAACCTATTAACTAAATGAAGAATAGCAGAGGGTATATACAAGGCATCCCCTGCGATAGTCCAACATGAGACTTCTGACGAAGCTGTGAGCGAAATGTGTCGAGTCTATGATCGAGTGCTTGACAGCAGGATGAGCGAGCGGCACCGAGCCAGGAAGCATGCAACCTAAAGTGGTGCAGGTGATCCGAGGACGACGCTGAACACTTCCAAGGTGGCGGTGAGATCTCTCGAGCCAGGAACCAACTCTCACAGATGTCTCCATTGATTTTCACATGGTTTTTTTTGTATCAATCTTTTTTTTTTTTATTAGGTTTGGCAGAGAATCACAGTTCCGAGAGGCAACCTTTCATTTTCCATTACATTGGAAAAGAGAAGGACGGAAAGGAGAGAAAAGAGAAGAGCGGAAGAGGGAAGGATGGGGGAAAAGAGGGGAGGTTGGGTGGGAAAAAATATGGGGGGGGGAGGGATGGGGAGGGGAGGGGACTACCCCACCCTCCTCTGGTCAGCATATCCTGAGAACCCATCTCTGTCTGCTCATCCTTCCCCCTTCCGACTCAGCTTTGGGGATCAGACTGATTCTACTATTCTTATTTTGGGGAATTTTTAATCTTTCGGCCATAACACCCAAACCTTATAAAAGCGGCCTAACGATTGGTTCCATTGGGCTGAGAGTTCCTCCATAAGTTTCACATTATTTACTCTTTTAATCACTGCGCGTTTAGAGGGAGGGTTTACATTTTCCCCGCTGCTGCAATAGAGCGCCGCTGTGAATATAAAAGAGATCAGTTTTCCCATAGGAGCCTGGAGGCCGTCAACCGGTTAAGCCAACAAATAGGTCAAAGTGTCTACTGGTATCCTCCGTTCTGTGACTTCGAACACCATATTTTGTATCATGGCCCAGCATGTTTGTATACGCGGGCATGTCCACCAAATGTGTGCCATGTCCCCCCTCAAACTGCATCTCTCCAGCAGAGATCTGGGAGACCGGGAAGATGTGGCTCAGTCTACTCGGGGTTGTACAGATTGATGTTTTAGCTGCCGATTCCCAGATATCCCTCCAATCGTCGTTATCCATTTCTATATTGAGGTCTTCAGCCCATTTCAGCATATAAGTGTGGGATTTGGAAGTTGCGCAAGCTGCTAGTTCCGCATATATTCTCGAGATTAATCCTCTCTTGTATGCACCTTCCTTGCATATTTTTTTTACATTTTGGGAGGTCTGTAAATTTTGGGATATCGTTGCAGGAAATGTCTCATCCTGGAAATAACTGAAAAAATGCAGATCCTGTCTTTGGGTTTTTTGTTTCAATTCTTGAAGCGGGAGGATCTTCCCCCTTTCTATTAGGTCTTTTGCCACTAAGATATCCATTTTCCTTAGTTGCTCCACATATTTTTGGGAACATCCCGGGGGGGAACCTAGGATTGTTTTTAATTGGAACGAGTAGGGAAGGGTACGTGGAAAGAGAATATCTTTTTCTGCTTTTAGACCAGATCTCCCATGTGCATCTCATCGATCCTAGCTTAAAATCTTCCTGTCGGACCTTCTCCCTCCGAGCAGTTCCAGAGTTTTGCCGCCAGGGAGGGGGAGCCCGCATAGTTCGACTCGATCACCAACCAGCAGCATGTTGCTGGGTCACTGTTCCACATTACTACTTGTTTTAAGAGGGCTGTTTGATTAATATTTGAGGATATCTGGGGCCCCCATGCCTCCGCCTGTTCTTATTGCTAGCATTACCGACCTTGCCACTCTTGGCTTTTTATTGTTCCATATAAATTGGAAAAACCTATTTTGGATGTATTTTAGCTCCCAGTGTGGGACTTTGTCAGGAGTGTCTGAAAGAGGTACAGTAATCTGGGAAGGATATTCATTTTTACTGCCGCTATTCTGCCAAGCCAGGAAATCTGGTAACCATCCCACATCTGCAGGTCTTTTTTGATAGTTTCAAATAAGGGAGGAATATTATTTTTGTATAGAGCCTGGTATGTGCTTGTTATCTGGATTCCCAAATATTTTATATAAGTGTATTTCTCCATTTACAGTTAAAGTTTGCTTGCAACAGTTTAATTTCCAGGTCTGGTAGAGTTAGGTTTAGGGCCTCCGATTTATCATTGTTGATTTTGTATCCTGAGACTTTTCCGAATTGTTCTAATTGATGTTGCAAATTTGGTAGAGATATCAGCGGGTTAGCCAATGACAGAATTATATCGTCAGCGAATAGTGAGATTTTATAATTTATTTCGCCTATCTAAATTCCCTGAATATTTAGATCTTCCCTAATTGTAGCCGCTAGGGGCTCGATAGATACGTGAAGAGAAGGGGAGTGTCACGGGAGACTCCTGTGGCGGGTAGGATCTCGGTGGCCGGAACAGCAGGAACGTAGTAGGGGCCACAATCAGAGGTCCGAGGCAGGCGGCAGATAGCAAAGTCGGGTAACAAGCAGGGTTACGAGGCAGGCGGCAGGTAGCGAAGTCGGGTGACAAGCAGGGGTCCGAGGCAGGCGGCAGAGAGCGCAGTCAGGTAACAAGCAGAGGTCGGCAATGAGGAGACTGGAACAGGACAGGGGGGCAGGAACAGGTCTGGGAGCAGGGGCTGAGAACGGGGAGCAGGGACTGAGACCAGGGAACAAACAGGGATAAGCCAGATTACCAGCAAGGGCCTTTACTGCGAACAGAATCAAATACAGGTACAGGAACAGATCAGGATCTGAGGCATGTGCATAGGAGTCTGACTTGAAACAAAGGCAGAGGAAAACAGACAGGAAACAGAACTATAAGACAGAAAGAGGAGCAACAAGAAGACACACAGACAGAGGAACCCAGATCAAACAGAAGGCAACAGCACACCCGGTGGACAAAGAAGCTATGGCTAGGCAGGAGGTCTAGGCGACCCTGACAGGGAAACAGCGGGCAACCCTGCCTGGTTCCATTTCTAAATTTTGAAGGAATCTGAGTCAACCCCAGGAAGTTTAACATAGGCTGTGGGCATTCTGTAAAGGGCTCTAACACCCTCCAGGTATGGGCCCGAAAATCCAAATTTTAACATTGTTTGATCTAAAAATGCCCATTTTATTCTATCGAATGCTTTTTCCGCGTCCAGGCTCAATAGAATTGCCTTTGTATCGGTCAGATGCACATGATTCACTATATTAATGACCTTTCGGGTGTTGTCTGAGGCTTGCCTACCCAGGACAAACCCCACTTGATCTAAGTGGATAAGTTTTGGAAGGATCGGGGCCAATCTATTTGCTAGGATTTTGCAATAAATGATTAGATCTGTATTCAGTAAGGAGAAAGGCCTGTAGCTTCCACATTGGAGGGGGTCTCTTTCCTCCTTATGTATGATGGCTAGATTAGCCATTGACATTGAGGCAGGTATTTCAGCCCCCCCCTCCCCCCGAAACGAATTGAACCTCGAGAATAAACGGAGAAAGCACCCCCCCTGAACTTTTTATAATACAGGTTGGAAAAGCCGTCCGGGCCCGGTGTTTTATTTGTTTTTAACGGTTTTATAGCTTCTGAAAGTTCCTCGTGAGATTCTTTTGTTTAATATCTGGGAGTCTTCCTCCGTTATCACTGGTAGTTTGCATTTTTCAAGGTATTTGTCGATTGCCTCGGACCCTGTATGGCCTTCTCTGGCCGGTTCCAGGTTGTATAATTTAGTGTACAAATTTGAGAGTTCCTGAACTATTTCTTTTTCATTATACGTTGTTAAGCCTGATTTGGTTCGAATTGCTGGGATTTGAGATTTAACTCTCAGACCTTTTAGGCTGCGTCCATGGCAGGACAGGCCGCGCTGAGCCGTGCGGACGCTCCGCGCTGAGCCCCGGCATCCTCAATGAGGATGCCTTGAGAGGGGGCTCACGCGAGCGTCCGCAGGCGTGCTGAGGAGTTGGATTTTTCAGCCGACAGCCAAAGCTGTTTTTCAGCGCGCTGTCGGCTGAAAACATCCAATCAGCGTGAACCAGCGTCAACGTCACGGCGCTGTGACGTCGGTGCGTCGCGGGCTACTGACCCAGCGACGTCACTGCCCTGCCTCCCGATCGCGTGCGCTGGCTCGCCTGCCAGTCCATGGGATCGCTGCTGACCGGGCAGGCGAGCATCAGCGTGATCGCGGAGGAGCGCGGATTCCCCTGCTATGGACGCAGCCTTAGTTTGCTAGCCAATAATCTCTCTGCTTTGTTACCCCTACCAAATATTTTCACATATGTTTTAAAGATTTTTTTGAAAAAAAATTTGTGAGTGCACAATTTTAAGTTATCATTCAATTTTTATATAAAAGTTTACACTATCTGCACCATTGGTCCTTTTTTCTGTCCGATTATATGTCGCGAGAATCGACCTATTACAGAGAGCGACGCGGCTGAAATTAGTTTGAAAGCAAGATCCAGGGGTCTGGTTTGCCCTACAAAATCACACACTTTTGACCCGCGGGGGGCTATGCAAATTTAAATCCCTTATTCTGCATCAACTATAGAACAGAGTCCCGACATCCTGCACCATATTGTTGCCTTATTTCTATCGAACAATATCTGCGCACATCCCACGGAGAACTGCGGGGACGGGTCACTTGGGTTTGAGCAGCAGTTCCAAAAGAGTGATCTCTATTGCACTTATCACATAACACTATCCACTGGTCACGATTGAATTGATACCTGTTTATTACATCTGTAACCCCCCCCCTGTTGGGCTTACTATGCTGTATATAAAGGGTTAACTTCAGGCGGGCTGTTGTAATGTAGCGACCTTATATATAATTGTTGCTAAATAAAGTAGCAGACAAAGTTTAGCCTGCCCCCATTCTAGAAGGCGCTCACCCCGTCACATGGGGTGCGGAGATGTAGTGAGGAACCCCTAAATAACACTCCCCCTGTAGATATGGTGACCTATGAGATATAAATATAGGAGGCTGGGCCCGAGACCCCAGGAGGACCCTAATATCAGGAGGTTTCCAGGAGGGGGTCTCACAGTGTTATGTAGTTCTCCCAAGAGTGCAACTTTATGTTTTAGATGTGCGGTCACCTTTCTTATGCTCTTAGTGAGGGAACCGTGCCCCTTATCTTAAACGGGCCACTGCTGTGTGCAAGATCTATTTCTCACCCTTTGCCAGACGGAGGAACGTGATGCGGTGATATCATGACCTGGGGGCGCTAGTTCAGGGACTCACTGGGGGGAGCACCGCATTGGGATGTGTTGTACCAGCAATCCCACGTTTTACGCACTCCAACCCCCCCCCCCCCCCATTATTGGGGTCTGGAGCGAACTCCTGGCATTGAGCATAATGGAGGACATGTTCCTAATGCTATTGAGACTATGAAGATGCGACCGAAGCCTTGTGTGCCTCCCGGAGGATCTGTATTGAGCTTTGGGAAGATTCTCGTATGTATGACTGTATGACCCTTTCCTGTTTCTCCAAACAAAGTTCCTGGAGCCCTTTCTAATCACCCGGAAAAGCTTACACCACCAGTCAGCCAGGATGCCAGCACCCTGACAAGGTAATGAGACTCTGTGCAACAACACCTGCACTTCCCACACTACCTCACCTGCAACCACTACCTTTTGAGCCGGGCAAGTTGGGGTTCTACATCTATTCACTATTTTATGCACTTGTGCCCATCACTGGGGAATGGATAATGGCGCTGTTGTTTAACACAGTGTAGAGTATTTATCTATTTGTCTCTGCTGGTGGCTCTATAAGAAAACAAGATGAATTTGCTTGGGTGTTTGACTCGCATAACGGCGAAATAACCAGATATTCCCCCCTTACAGATTTCAAAGCCACCAAAAGATCTCCAGTACTCACTTAACAAGCGTGGATCCATGCTGGTAATGAGCCGTGTTCCCCTGAATGTGCTTAACAAGCGTGGATCCATGTTGGTTTTGGGCAGCGCTCCCCTGGATGTGCTTAACAAGCGTGGATCCATGCTGGTAATGAGCAGCGCTCCCCTGGATGTGCTTATAGGAGGTTCCTTCATTTATATTTGTTGGATGTCAGCTGCGCCTGTATAAAAGAGAAAACATTTTTTTGTTTTAAGAAATGCAATTGGTATGATCTGTTTTATTGGACAAATATACAGCATTTAGTATATATTTTCAAAACTAAAATCATTAACACAAAAACAACCCCCCCCCCCCCCCCCCCCCAAAAAAAAGAAAAAAAATCGGGAAGACAGGGGCACCAAAACAAAAACATATGGTCCATCCTCAAACAGGTGCTTCATTTCAAATAGTGCAAAATACATCAATGTTTCAGGATTATGTAACATAGCCACCTTATCCTGAAGCCAGGGTCACGTGTGAAGTGTGAATAGCTCCAGTTAGCTTTAACTCGGCCCCCTTTCCAAAGCACGTCAAGTCCTATTATAATTTCCTTCACTTTATTAGAAAAGCAGCAGTAAATACAGGCACTTGTGGATGTTATGTAGTTGTGAGTTTGTAGTTAAGGGCAGGTAAAAGGAGATGGCCTTGCCAGAGTGTAACATGAAACGTACTCACTCAGTCAGAGTCAGGAAGTAAAGGAAGTGTGTACTGCTTGTCAGGGGTCAGGCTAAACTACCTGTGAAAACAGACGGGGAGAATGGGAAAGTCCATTAACTTGGAGGACTGGAGATGTTGCCAGGGCAACCACTGTACTGGCAGACTGGAGAATGGAAAGGCAACACAATGTATCCATTCCATCTGCACTAGGAATGAAGCTGCAGGGAAGCTTACATACAAATAACTAGCAGGCAGAGCTGCAAAAAGGGAAGTGGGGTGAAACAGAGGGGGCAGAAAGAATTCCTGTTCCAGGAGACACCTAGTATACAGTATACTGTGAAGAATCACAGATCAAGAGCCAGAAGAATAGCAAGAGATTTATAAATAGAGAACAGAATGCGCTAGGAGTGTTTACAGCATTATAATAAAAATAACCTAATGTCAAAATCAGAACTAGTCTACTGACAAATCTATCAAGGAAATAGATTTAGTCGAATGGAAATTATATTTTATAATACCATATACTTTAGAATATTTATCTCTATAAAAAGGTGCTCCTAAAAGATATCAACAGTGACATATATATATTAAGAAAATGCCAAAATTTGATGAAAAAGTGCAATACAAGGCAAAAGGCACACATCGTGTTCTCAATTAAGACGAATAGTGCCCAAAAATCACAACAATTGAATTTGTTAGGGTTTTTGAATTCCCACACAGGGTTAATCCTGAGCTTTCTTCAGCTGCATCTCACCACCGGCGTGCTCCACTCCCACCAGTTTTTGTATGGGGGGCATTTGTGTATGTGTAGGGTTATTTCCAATAACTGTTTCCCTCATTACAGACTCCTTGTGAGCCGTATGTATATAGTTTATTATATTTCTAAATAAATGTATTTCTCTTGTGCATTAAATGTTATTATGTTATTATGTTTCAGCTGACACGGATGCCGCCGGAGCCAATCCGATTGGCTGTGATTGACAAGCCAGCCAATGCGTGAAGTTCGGCAGGTATTTAGTGCCTCAGAGATAGTGTCCAATTAATCCCTGAAGTAGCGGTACAGCTACGAAACGCGTAGGATAATTGTTTTTACCCTCTTTTTGCTAATTTTAGCCGCAGTAGTAATTCTGTAGCCCCGAACACTTTGCGTGTGTGCCGCAAGTTCAGTGTTACGTCTCTCTGGTAAAACGCTGATTAGCGGCTCCAACAGTTGTGACGTCACTGACTGATGCACTACACCGACCGTGTTAGCCTGAGGCTTTTACTACGTACCAAAGCAATAGCATCTTGGTCTGTGGACTTTACTACATTCGTGATCTTATGAACTCGTGGACTTCCCACCACTGATTAAGTTACACTGTGTGACGGCTGAACCAAAGAGGGACTAATTCTACACGTGCCACGGGGAGGTTCCTTTGATGAGGCGTATGCTCCGGGATGGACTGATAGTGCTGCTTGTGAGAGAGGCCACCATCCGTGAGGGGATTAGACGCCGTCCAGAGACCACCCATGACTTTTCATCTGAGGGCCCTGCTCCTGACCGGTGTCCCGATCTGATGTTTGGTAACTTACCTGATGATCACATAACATGCCTATGATCTACTGATTTTATGTACGTGGAATAATTACCCCTTTTTCTAAATATAATTTTACTTAATATACTTCACTATATGTGTATTGCGCCGTTCCTTTTGTTTTTGACACAGGCACAAATAACTTTCACAGAAAATAAAGGTTTACACATATACATAATATATTTGGCCAGAAGATGAGCCACAATTGGATATATATACAGAACAATCCTGTATATTCGTCCAGGCGATAGACACCTTTATTATAAGAGCCTCCTTGCCCATATCGTCACAGTCCACAGTATCAAAGGTTCCAGAGAGATCCAGTAATATGAGCAGAGTGTAATGACCATTGTTTTTTTGCAGCATGGAGGTCATTAGTTATTTTATTAAGGGTCTGTTTCGGTGGAGTGAGCAGTGCGGAAGCCTCATTGTAGAGGGTCTAGGAGAGAATAGGAGGTGAGAAGATGGAGCAAGCAAGAGAATACAAGACGTTCAAGAAGTTTAGAGGCAAAAAGCAGTAAAGTACAGTATGAGGGTAGATAGTCCCAAAGGGAAAACCGGAGCACAGCTAGCCAAATGAACTGGTAGAAGCAGGATTCAAAAATCAAAAACAAAGTTTATTAGCTTAAAAACAGGTACATGGATAGTCTTGGCAGGTACTCTGACGCGTTTCACGCACAGGGCGCTTTGTCAAAGAGTAATCTGCCATGATGTGAGGTGGTATTATTAAAGGGTTACCCACAGCTGTTGGTACTAATTAGTAAATTAGATAAGTGGGTAAACCTGAACTATGTTCACTAAACTAATGTCTATTCGTATACATTATAAACACAAATGACATATGTAAAGATGTAATTAGTGAACATAATTAAACAAACTGTGATCAATAAAAAAAGACATATATGACAAACAAAATGACAAAATGAACTTACATATAAAACATACCACACATAACTAAGTCAAAACTAACATGTACAGAAGAAGCAAACTGAATTGCAATGAATATGATAATAAACATCTTAAATGCATAATATACTTATTTGTCATGAAAAAGCAACAACATATATGGAGAATAGCAATCACTTGAGTACATATCAGAATATAGGTAAATAGGATGGGGGGGGGAAGGAATGAAATGGATATAGGAATGGGAAAGAGAACTGGATCAAGACCATGAAGAATAAATGACAGTGGAAGATCTGAAACAGTAAATCCACAAGTGGATAGTGGTTAACCACACAGAAAATGTTTGAGTTCCCACTCCACATTAATCCCTTTAGGGTAAAGGGTATCCAGGGTAAAAACCCAGAACATCTCTCTTTGATTGAGAATATTCTCTCTGTCACCACGTCTTTTTGGCATGGCAATATGTTCAATGCCAAAGAATTTAACATTCTTAATACCTCCCTTGGATAATGAAAAAAGGATTGCAATAGAAAGTAAGGTCAACCCTAAAAAGTTCTTTAGGTATCTTAACAAAAAAATGAGAAAAGAAAATATAGGACCTTTTCAGTGTGAGATGGGTAGGCAGATTATTGGAGATAAGGAAAAAGCAGAGGTATTAAACAAATTCTTTGCCTCTATGTTTACCAGGAAAGAATCAAGTTCAATAGTAGTGCCGCAGGAGGAAGCCACAACCTCCATATTAATGAACAATTGGTTAACTGAGGAAGAAGTTCATAAGCAACTTGAAAAAAATTAAGTAAATAAGGCACCTGGCACCGATGGCATGCATCCAAGAGTTCTCAAGGAGTTAAGCTCAGTAATAGCCAAACCATTATATTTAATATTCAAGGACTCCATTTCCACAGGCTCAGTACCACAAGATTGGCGTAAAGCAGATGTGGTGTCTATATTTAAAAAAGGGAGCTAGATCATAACCGGGAAATTACAGACCTGTAAGCCTGACTTCAATTGTGGGGAAACTACTTGAAGGTTTAATACGGGATAATATTCAGGAATACCTAATGGAAAACAAAATTATTAGTAATAGTCAGCATGGATTTATGAAGGATAGATCATGCCAAACTAACCTTATTTGTTTCTTTGAGCAGGTAAGTAGGAATTTAGACCAGGGCAATGCAGTTGATGTGGTCTACTTAGATTTTGCAAAGGCTTTTGATACGGTTTCACACAAGAGGTTGGTGTACAAAATAATGAAAATTGGACTCAGTAATAATATATGCACCTGGATTGAAAACTGGTTAAAGGACAGACAACAGAGGGTTGTCATAAATGGAACTTTTTCAGGTTGGGCTAAAGTCGTGAGTGGAGTACCTCAGGGATCGCTACTGGGACCCCTGCTTTTTAACTTGTTTATTAATGACCTTGAGGTTGGGATCGAGAGCAAAGTCTCCATATTTGCTGATGATACTAAATTGTTTAAGATAATAGAATCAGAGCAGGATGTAATTTCTCTTCAGAAGGACTTGGAGAGACTGGAAAAGTGGGCAGGTAAATGGCAGATGAGGTTTAATACAGATAAATGTAAGGCTATGCATTTGGGATGCAAGAATAAAAAGGCGACTTACAAATTAAATGGAGATATATTGGGGTAATCCTTGATGGAGAAGGATTTAGGAGTGCTTGTAGACAGCAGGCTTAGCAATAGTGCCCAATGTCATGCAGTAGCTGCAAAGACAAACAAGATCGTATCTTGCATCAAAATGGCAATGGATGGAAGGGAAGTAAACATAATTATGCCCCTTTACAAAGCATTAGTAAGACCACACATTGAATATGGAGTACAATTTTGGGCACCAATCCTAAGAAAAGACATTATGGAACTAGAGAGAGTGCAGAGAAGAGCCACCAAATTAATAAAGGGGATGGACAATCTAACTTATGAGGAGAGGCTAGCTAAATTAGATTTATTTACATTAGAAAAGAGGCGTCTAAGAGGGGATATGATAACTATATACAAATATATTCGGGGACAATACAAGGAGCTTTCAAAAGAACTACTCATCCCACGGGCAGTACTAAGGACTCGGGGCCATCCCTTAAGGTTGGAGGAAAGGAGATTTCACCAGCAACGAAGGAAAGGGTTCTTTACAGTAAGGGCAGTTCAAATGCGGAATTCATTACCCATGGAGACTGTGATGGCAGATACAATAGATTTGTTCAAAAAAAGGTTGGACATCTTTTTAGATGGGAAAGGTATACAGAGATATACCAAATAAGTATACATGGGAAGGATGTTGATCCAGGGATTAATCCGATTGCCAATTCTTGGAGTCAGGAAGGAATTTATTTTTCCCCTTATGAGATATCATTGGATGATTTGACACTGCAGTTTTTTGTTTGCCTTCCTCTGGATCAGTGATTTCCAACCTTTTTTTTGTTTGGAGGAACCCTTGAAGTATTTCGAAAAATCTCGGGGAACCCCTATCTGGCTGACACATAATAGGTTCGACAGAGGTCAGTCACAACATTTCCCACCTCACGAGCCACCTCTATTTCCCACAATCTACCCATGTATTTCTCTCCCATCCGTCTCACTAACTCTCCCCCCATCCCAGCCATGCATGTATTTATCCCTTGCGTCTCACTCTTACTCCCTCTTTTCCTCACTCACTCCCTCCCGCCCCACTCCCTTCTCACACTCGCCCTACTTTCCGTCAATTACCCCACTCTCACTCAATCCACCGTACAAAATACATAACAAAAAAAACACCACCCCCTCGGGGGGCGGGGGGGTCTGTGGTCCGTAGGAGGAACCCCTGAGACTGCTTCAAGGAGCTCCAGGGAATCACTGCTCTGGATCAATAAGTAAGTATAGATATAGGATAAAGTATCTGTTGTCTAAATTTAGCATAGGTTGAACTTGATGGACCTACGTCTTTTTTCAACCTCATCTACTATGTAACTATCTTTATTAAAGCTCTGTGCAGATTGTTCACACTATACAAATATACATATACAAACAGTTTTTTTGGGTTGCCCCAGATAAAACAGCGCCATCAATTCAAAATAATAAAACCGAGACTCCAAACTCACATTGACGGTCACTCCAACTATGGCCTCGGGCATGGTCAGCGTGCTGAGGCGCGCTTACGCTCGGCCGCAACACTTCAATTTTAGTTTTGGCGCTCACGGGAGCGCAGGGCCGGTCACGTGAGCGGTTCGCCCAATGAGGGTGAACCAGCTCCGTGACGTCACTGGTCAGCCCGCCACCCCCCCCCCCCCGACAGCGCGCAAACTAAGGCCAGGGAAAGCACCCGCTTTCCCTCAGCTTCAGCGCGCCTCCGCACAGCTGCAGTCACCATGGACTCAGCCTAAATCACTACGCAGGTCACCAAGCTTTTAAGCATAAAAACGTAAAGCCCAAAGTTGCAGCCCTGAATGAAGAAATAACATTTCCAACCGAACACATTTGTTACAGCTACACAGAAAACGTATACAGCATGTGAAGAAAAAAGGGGTTAAGCAGATATATTACTATATTCTGATGATTACCTTGTTGCTGCTTGTGAGTGTGTCCTGCCGGCCTGTGATTACTCCCTGTATTCCTCCCTCACTGGTCCCAGTCCCCTGCTGCCCAGTACATTAGTGGCTATTTGCCCAGACTGCAGGTCTCAGGAGGCCGGGATGTGAGCAGCTAATGAATGTCTGAAGCTTCCTATTGTGTAGGAGAAGAGGACAGTCCCACTACCCTTATGGGGGTTACTGCCCCGTTTATCCTCTGCCCCTCCTTTATCAGCCCCTCAGCAGCTGCTCATTTCTCCTGCATGATAACACAGCCTTGTCTGTACCTGGGGAGGGGACGTCTCGCCCTGCATGTCCTCACCTCCCTTGGTTTGTACTCCCCCTGCTAGCTGTGTCCTCTCCCTTTTGTGTCCTATCCCCCTTCTTGCTGTGAACTTCCTCCTGTGCTCACACCTCCCCCCTCCCCGCTCTGTGCTGAGGAAATTTGCATTTAAACAGACAGGAGCTGCTGATACATTAGACACATTGTCATTCCAATAAAGCTTATTTGATTCAAAGAAACATTTCAGTATTGCCAAAGCATGAATAACAGGGGGTAGGGTATAATGATTACACGGTACATGAATAACAGGGGGTAGGGTATAATGATTACACGGTACATGAATAACAGGGGGTAGGGTGTAATGATTACACGGTACATGAATAACAGGGGGTAGGGTATAATGATTACACGGTACATGAATAACAGGTTGTAGGGTATAATGATTACACGGTACATGAATAACAGGGGGTAGGGTATAATGATTACACGGTACATGAATAACAGGGGGTAGGGTATAATGATTACACGGTACATGAATAACAGGGGGTAGGGTATAATGATTACACGGTACATGAATAACAGGTTGTAGGGTATAATGATTACACGGTACATGAATAACAGGTTGTAGGGTAGAATGATTACACGGTACATGAATAACAGGGGGTAGGGTATAATGATTACACGGTACATGAATAACAGGGGGTAGGGTATAATGGTTACACGGTACATGAATAACGGGGGGTAGGGTATAATGATTACACGGTACATGAGTAACAGGTTGTAGGGTATAATGATTACACAGTACATGAATAACAGGGGGTAGGGTATAATGGTTACACTGTACATGAATAATGGGGGGTAGGGTAGAATGATTACACAGTACATGAATAACGGGGAAGGGTATAATGATTACACGGTACATGAATAACGGGGAAGGGTATAATGATTACACGGTACATGAATAACAGGGGGTAGGGTATAATGATTACACGGTACATGAATAACAGGGGGTAGGGTATAATGATTACACGGTACATGAATAACGGGGGGTAGGGTATAATGATTACACGGTACATGAATAACAGGGGGTAGGGTATAATGATTACACGGTACATGAATAACAGGGGGTAGGGTATAATGATTACACGGTACATGAATAACAGGTTGTAGGGTATAATGGTTATACGGTACATGAATAACGGGGTAGGGTATAATGATTACACGGTACATGAATAACAGGGGGTAGGGTATAATGATTACACAGTACAAGAATAACAGGGGGTAGGGTATAATGATTACACGGTACATGAATAACAGGGGGTAGGGTATAATGATTACACAGTACATGAATAACGGGGGGTAGGGTATAATGATTACACTGTACATGAATAACAGGGGGTAGGGTATAATGATTACACGGTACATGAATAACAGGGGGTAGGGTATAATGATTACACGGTACATGAATAACAGGGGGTAGGGTGTAATGATTACACGGTACATGAATAACAGGGGGTAGGGTATAATGATTACACGGTACATGAATAACAGGTTGTAGGGTATAATGATTATACAGTATATGAATAACAGGGGGTAGGGTGTAATGATTACACGGTACATGAATAATGGGGGGTAGGGTAGAATGATTACGCAATACATGAATAACAGGGGGTAGGGTATAATGATTACACAGTACATGAATAACAGGGGGTAGGGTATAATGATTACATGGCACATGAATAACAGGGGGAAGGACATTATGGTTACACAGTATGTAGCCAGGTCCCCCTCTGGGCTCCCCTGGGCTTTCCCCTTACCTCTGCTGCAGCTGGGGAGTGCGCGGCTAGTCGGGAAGGTGCAGGGAGGTTGCGCTGGGCGACTGGGCCGCCGGGAGGTTCGCGGAACACCCGACAGCGGGGGCCGTCATGTTGAATTGGCCGCACATGCGCAGAAGCACTCGCACATGCGCAGGTGCTATTCCGAGTAGCGGCAGACATTTTGCTCCACCTCGCACATGCGCAGGTGCTTGTATAGGGCGGCCATTACACCCAAAGCCCTGCAGGGTAACTAAAAGCCCCATCAGCCCCTGGGGCGAAGACCACATGGCGCATAATAACCAATAGGGCTGCCAGGATCTCGGCAACCTAGAAAGATACATTTGGCGTGCTTCAGGGACCACACCAGTCGGAGCCAGCTCATAGAAGGGGAAGGTGGGGTCTGCGTGTCAGTGGCACTCAGACTAGACCAGAGGACCCACCCTTAGGTCCCAGATAGGCCCCACTCACGTGTAGGTTGTGGCTGATAGGGGCAATTCCCCAGTAGCCGGATAGTGATAGGCATCAGTGAAGATGCCGCGCAGAGACTCTTAAAGGTGGGACTCTCCTACTGGAGACCACCCGACGCAGAGGCGGACGGTGATGTCGCTGGATCAGCAGATCCCTATCGCCAAGTCGGCCGCACCGAGTACTGGAGTACTCGGCAAGTACCTCAACTAAAAGCACCAACAATTCCCGGGGTAGCGCTACTCCATACACTTTGGGTGGGCCTGACATTGGGAGAAGAACATCAGGCACCCAGTGTACTTTGGGGACACTCCATTGGTGTACTGTATGCCGTGACATACACATATATACTGTGTGTTACAGGGTACTGTGATATATGTTCAGTAAAGGTTATTATCTACGTGTGTGGGTATTACTGTCTACATTGTTCCTGTGAGGGGCTAAATTGGGATCCCGCTCAGGTGGAGGCGCAGCACCGAAGCGAACACATTATCACCCCAGGCTCCCAGTGGCAGAGGCTCAGGCCTTCTATGAGCCAACAGGAAAATGGCAGTACTGGTAGCCCATTTAGTTACGGGAGAACAAGGGCTACAAGTATATGAATAACAGGGGGTAGGGTATAATGATTACACAGTACATGTGTAGCAGAGTCCCCTACCATGCCTTCGGTGCAGGGGACTGATCAGCTGGCAGAGCTCCGGGTGATCAGGAAGAGTGGCGGTGGCTATCTTGGCATTTCGGGACTACATTTCCCAGAAGCCTTGGATGTGTCACATAGGCCGCTTTAACCAATCAGGCGCAAGCGGCCATTTGAGAGGCTCCTGATATCCTCCGCGGGGCAGGAAATACGTGGGAGTCTTGCAGGACGCAACAGAGAGAACGGACGCATCCAGGGAGCCAGTAAGCCCTTGGACAAGGCCAGAACATTTTTCACCTTCTCCCCACAGTGTAAACTGCCAGCTATTTTCATACCCTCTGTATCCCCACCCCCTGCCAATAAAAGTGACACGAAAATAGAAGGACTCCGTGTACATTTAAAGGAGATGAGTTTAGCTATCTGAACCTACTCATTTGCCACAGTGGGCTTGGTCCAGAATACATACTTTAGGTCATGTTTAATTTATGGTCATATTTAGCGCTGTTGTTATCTGGGTTGAGTAACAGAAGATTTCTAAGCAAATTCACATTGGCTGCCATGTTTACGGGATCCGGCACAGATTATCCCATAAATGTGTCTGTAAAATGTAATTATATCGGAGAGAAAGAATCCCTAAACGATGCACACTACTCTACTAATTCAAAACAATACATTTTTATTCAGAATACACAAATTCATTTAAAACCTAGAAAATGCGCAATGAAAAGCCTATATGGGAGGCTTCTATATTGTCCAAATGGCATGGGTATATTAACCATGAAATGCCTAGTATGCTGGGTGAATCTAGCAATGGACTGCAAAGTATAAGGTTACACCCAAGCGTTGGCAGAGTGTATAGAGTACTTCAGAGATAAACCCTTCTAGGGCTATAAGCTAGAGAAAAATAGCGAGGGCTCCTGCTACATATAGCAGTTTGTTCTAAAATATTATGTGTGATAGGATGTATTTTTTTTGTGAATAAGACACTTAATTGGTGCCATCACCACACATAAAACTTGAAACAAATTGTGAACTGTCTGCAACAGATGTCATTGAAAGCACCCTAACATAGACTGATAAAGTGTAGCTTGTATCAGTGTCAGTTGTATCCAAGTTATTAAGGATAGTGCTTCTTATGCATCAGTCAATCCCTTCATTTAGTGTATCATTAATGGGAGATTGGAGCGCTACTTACAGAGCCACGTTCACTGGCAGTGGTTCTGTAAGTAGCGCTCCAATCTCTCATTAATGATAACAGCTATATATTGGAATAGCTATCAGAGATGCTGAATGATACACTACATGGCTGTGACATTTAAAAAAAATGTTTATTGGTAGGCTTCAATAAATTACAATTACATCAGTTTTAGCATATGCATATTTGACAAAACAATGCAGGTCAACCAGATTTAAGCATATTGTGTGTGCCTGGTGATACAGAATACATTGTTGTCACGGACAGCACACCTGGGAGCGCGTAACTTGTGTACGCGACAAGGGTTAATACAGAGTTCTAGCTGACCACGTTTCTCTTCTGCGGGGTCCTTCAAAATGGGTAATATCGCCCCTCAATCTGTCACAAATATAACCTTAAAATGCTGCCCCCAAAAACATTACAAAGTTTTACTGGCATCTTTGATTTGACCAATCAGTAACACGTTCTGTATAAGTATTTAAAATATATAATTGTCAATAGTTTCTAAGCCTGGTGAGCTGGGACGGGTTCGATTTCTCGGGGTGCTCTTTTATCGGACGTCACTGTATGTACAGTGATAGCTGGCAAAGTCCCCCTCTGCCCTCTCGTTATTTGTATTGGCTCTCTGGTAAGGAAGGGGTCAGCTAGGGGTAAAGAAAACACTTAAAGCTGCAGTTCAGTCTTTTTTTTTTTAATTTATATTTTTACTTCAATAGTTTCATGTGGGCAATCTCTAATTACCTAAAGAACTACATAGCTGCCGGTCAATTCGTTCTCCGTCTATTGATC
The DNA here is from genome assembly GCF_040206685.1 of Ascaphus truei. Lineage (NCBI taxonomy): Eukaryota > Metazoa > Chordata > Amphibia > Anura > Ascaphidae > Ascaphus > Ascaphus truei. The sequence continues at coordinate 470,598,151 of NC_134484.1, forward strand.
AGCAAAGTTTGGCGACATCTTTAAATATGGGAATGTAAATCGTTGCTATAGGAACAAGCATGCTTGTTAAAATAGTATACAAGAAAATTGGTCTTTCAAAGTTGTTTTTTTAAAACAGAAAATGCTAAAAGTATTTTTTCTTACTACAGAACTTACTACAGATGCCTGCGGAACATGTGCACAAGGCAAACAAGGCACGCAAAAGCACAATATTACTCTGACAATCTCCACCAAAATACATCAAATCCAGTTAACTTCTGGAAGGTTATCAACAATATATTCCAAATGGTATGTTTGTGATGGTGCTCCAAAAGTGCTGGGACTATATTGAAGGAAGGGAGTGTTAGCTGGGTAATAACAATTTTTACTATGGTACTGTGCCTTTAAGTGGGCATAAGGTACCCTGAAGGTAGGAGTGGGTTGCCAAAGACAGCCCCCTCTTTCCTCATTAGGTAGCCCCAGGTGTAGTACTCACTGTAGTATTCTTTCCTTCCCCAGTCTCCCCTCCAGAGCGTGCAGCTGTATTAGAGTGTAGATCCAAAGCCAGGGTGTGCAGCGCACAGCAAATAAGGAGGAGCAGGTCTTGCAGAAAAATAGTCCTTTATTTGTAATTCATGGTGTGGGACAACAGCAAACCTTCAACGCGTTTCGTTCAAGGAACTTTATCAACTTGATAAAGTTCCTTGAACGAAACGCGTTGAAGGTTTGCTGTTGTCCCACACCATGAATTACAAATAAAGGACTATGTTTCTGCAAGACCTGCTCCTCCTTATTTGCTGTGCGCTGCACACCCTGGCTTTGGAACAATATATTCCAGCCTCCTAACCATCAACAACCAAGTAATATCACTAAGGGGGATATTACGCTGACAAACCCCACTGACATTGCAAATGCATTCAATGATTACTTTGTGGGGTGTGCCACTAACTTATTAGCGAAACACAGCCCAAACCACAAACCTGAATCTCATCCTGGGAGTACCCCTATAGTCCCACCCCCTCCCAACACTGCCCACACTTTTCAATTTGGCCCAGTATCTGAAGAGGAGATTACACAAGCGCTCCTCAAACTAAAACTAAGCAGCCAATGCGGACCTGACTTGCTACAATCTATGTTCCTACGACTTGGTGCCCCAGCCATTGCCAAACCAATTGCTTCCATAGTCAACTCTATCCTGTCTGCAGGCCATATCCCTAAGACCTGGAAAACTGCCAGAGTTGTCCCAATCTTCAAAAGTGGGGACAAAAACACTGTCTCAAACTACAGACCAATCTCACTTCTCCCAATTCTATCCAAAGTCATGGAAAAAATGTGTCCACTCCCAATTAAGCGATTTCTATACCAAGACAAATTTCCCTAGCCAATTCCAATCTGGGTTTCGTCCCAAACACTCCACCGTAACTACCCTGCTAAAAGTTTGCAATGAAATCCAGTGTGGAATGGAACGGGGACAACTCGCTGGTGCAGTATTCCTAGATTTTGCAAAGGCTTTTGATACAGTTGATCATGCTATCCTGCTTAACAAACTCCAGAGCTCTGGAATAGGGAAGCATGCTTTAAATTGGTTTCAGTCCTACCTATCAGGAAGATCCCAACATGTGTCCATCTCAGGCTCTAACTCCAACCCCCTGGATATCACCTGTGGTGTTCCGCAAGGCTCTGTTCTGGGGCCCCTACTCTTCTCAGTGTTCATTAATGATCTTCCCACAGCTTGTAAGGAAGCCTCAATACACATGTATGCAGATGACACAATCCTATATGCACACAGCCATAGCCTCTCTGACCTTCAACACATACTTCAGTCTGACTTTTTGAGACTCGAAAACTGGATTTCCCAAAACAAACTGTTTTTAAACACTGACAAGACTGTAACAATGGTATTTGGGACCAAGACTAAATTCTTAAAGCTTCCAGCGACTGAGCTCCATATTAGAACCAACACTAACACCACCCTAACCCCTGTCACTAGTTTTAAATACCTGGGCTTATGGTTTGACTCCCACTTAACATTCGGAATGCACATTGATACCCTGACAACCAAGACCTATGCCAAACTAGTGGTACTTTACAGGAACAAATCCTCCCTAAGTCTCCTGGTCAGAAAGCGTATCGCACAGCAGATGATAATGCCAATTATTGACTATGGAGACATAGTATATGGCACGGCACCTCAAACACACCTTAGCAAACTTGACACCCTCTACAATTCAATTTGTCGTTTTGTTCTCCAATGCAACTACAACACACATCACTGTGAAATGCTCAAAGAACTAGATTGGTCATCACTAGAGTCTAGGCGCAAAGTTCACCTTTCCTGTCTTGCCTTTAAATTCTTTATGGGCAAGCTACCCAAGCTACCCAGCTACCTGAACAAGCTCCTCACCCCTACCACATGCAGCACTTATCACCTGAGATCAGACTCCAAAAGACTGTTCATGGTCCCGAGACTCAACAAAGTATCCGGACATTCCTCCTTCTCCTTCCGTGCACCCCACAACTGGAACAACCTACCAGAGACTCTCATATCCCACCACCAGTTTAAGTTCTTTCAAATCTCAGGCTGTCTCACATTTTAATCTGGTCTGTAACTGTTTCATACGCCCATAATATATATTTTCTTTAACTGTGCACGCAATGTCTTGTATATAATGTATACCCTGTTCATTTATGTAACTGTACTTGTAACCATGTACTATTTGTTTTACTCTGTGCCCAGGACATACTTGAAAACGAGAGGTAACTCTCAATGTATTACTTCCTGGTAAAATATTTTATAAATAAATAAATAAATTTATTAAAAAAAAAACACATGCAGGATATTGCATGAACTGCAGCTTTAATTTACATAAAGAGTTCCCCAGTCAGAGGCCCCAGAAAATGTCCATTTCTAATTAATTTTACCAACAAAAAATAAATGAAACCAGAAAATCTTTGCTATGAGCATGGTTGGATTCGTTTTGGGAAATTATCAAATGTTGTTTTCTGAATGGCTTCCTGGGAATGCACCCTTAAATACTGCGCATACATACTAATTTCATTTATATTTACTTTACATAATAATCAGCTTTCAAACCTTCTGCTATTTTCCTTGGTTCAATAAATGCTGTTTTCCTATGTACTGTACATATCATAGCAAAAAAAAATCAGTATATAGAAATAGTTGATACATCTTCTGCAGTTTGTTTGCCCCAGAATTGCACCACTTTTGCACCGATACTCAGACCTCACTGTCTCCTGAGGCTACAGACACAGCAATGATAACACAGAGATACACACTGCTTCAGTCACACATACAGCACAGAGTGTGATAGGAAGGGCTGCCCCACTCTGTGTTTTCACTGTCAAATTTCAGCTGTTCTGGTCCAAACTCTAAATTTCCTGGTCAGATTTCCCTGTCCAAAAATGCTGGTAACAGGCGAGGTAAGAAGTAGATTTAACAGCAGTTTTACTTGCAGGGGGACAAGAGACGCCTCTGTGTGATCCTTCTCTCTGACTGCGGTTCTGCATGGAATAAACCTGCTGCAGTTAGTGTGCGAGTCTGTGTGCCTGTATGTGTAAGTGTGTGTCTGTGTGCAGTCAGTGTGCGAGTGCATGTGTGTAGTCAGTGAGCGAGTGCATGTGTGTGTGTGTGTGTATGCGCGCGCATGTCTGTGTGTGTGCAGTCAGTGTGCGTGTATGCAGTCAGTGTGCGAGTGCATGTGTGTAGTCAGTGAGCGAGTGCATGTGTGTGTGTGTATGCGCGCGCATGTCTGTGTGTGTGCAGTCAGTGTGCGTGTATGCACTCAGTGTGCGAGTGCATGTGTGTGTTCCTTCTCTCTGACTGCGGTTCTGCATGGAATAAACCTGCTGCAGTTAGTGTGCGAGTCTGTCTGTGTGCCTGTATGTGCAAGTGTGTGTCTGTGTGCAGTCAGTGTGCGAGTGCATGTGTGTGTGTAGTCAGTGTGCAAGTGCGTGTGTGTGTAGTCAGTGTGCGAGTGCGTGTGTGTGCGTAGACGCGCGCATGTCTGTGTGTGTGTGTGTGTGTGCAGTCAGTGTGCGTGTGGGCATGTTTGTGTGTGCACTGTGCGAATCTCTGTGTGCACAGTTAGTGTGCGAGTCTCTCTGCATGCGCAGTCAGTGTGTGAGTCTCTGTTTCTCCCCTGTGGGTCGGCTAACAAAGCGAGTTGCGTGCCGGTACTAGCCCCACCTCATGGTGATATATTTATTACATATCCTGGGGTGTAGTCAGGACTGTGAGCGTTTTGATTTGGTGTTGGAGTAATAAATATGCGCTAGAACAAACTAGGACCGTGCAAAGCGCAGAAGTGATCTGGCATTGCACCAATACAGACTGGTTACACTCTGTGCACCATACAGACTGGTTACACTCTGTGCACAGTATAGTCAGGTTACCCTCTGTGCACAGTATAGTCAGGTTACCCTCTGTGCACAGTATAGTCAGGTTACACTCTGTGCACCATACAGACTGGTTACACTCTGTGCACAGTATGGTCAGGTTACCCTCTGTGCACAGTATGGTCAGGTTACCCTCTGTGCACAGTATGGTCAGGTTACACTCTGTGCACAGTATAGTCAGGTTACCCTCTGTGCACAGTATGGTCAGGTTACCCTCTGTGCACAGTATGGTCAGGTTACCCTCTGTGCACAGTATGGTCAGGTTACCCTCTGTGCACAGTATGGTCAGGTTACCCTCTGTGTGCACAGTATAGTCAGGTTACACTCTGTGCGCACAGTATAGTCAGGTTACCCTCTGTGCGCACAGTATAGTCAGGTTACCCTCTGTGCACAGTATAGTCAGGTTACACTCTGTGCACAGTATAGTCAGGTTACACTCTGTGCACAGTATAGTCAGGTTACACTCTGTGCACAGTATAGTCAGGTTACACTCTGTGCACAGTATAGTCAGGTTACACTCTGTGCACAGTATAGTCAGGTTACCCTCTGTGCACAGTATAGTCAGGTTACCCTCTGTGCACAGTATAGTCAGGTTACACTCTGTGCACCATACAGACTGGTTACACTCTGTGCACAGTATGGTCAGGTTACCCTCTGTGCACAGTATGGTCAGGTTACCCTCTGTGCACAGTATGGTCAGGTTACACTCTGTGCACAGTATAGTCAGGTTACCCTCTGTGCACAGTATGGTCAGGTTACCCTCTGTGCACAGTATGGTCAGGTTACCCTCTGTGCACAGTATGGTCAGGTTACCCTCTGTGTGCACAGTATAGTCAGGTTACACTCTGTGCGCACAGTATAGTCAGGTTACCCTCTGTGCGCACAGTATAGTCAGGTTACCCTCTGTGCGCACAGTATAGTCAGGTTACCCTCTGTGCGCACAGTATAGTCAGGTTACCCTCTGTGCGCACAGTATAGTCAGGTTACCCTCTGTGCGCACAGTATAGTCAGGTTACCCTCTGTGCACAGTATAGTCAGGTTACCCTCTGTGCACAGTATAGTCAGGTTACCCTCTGTGCACAGTATAGTCAGGTTACCCTCTGTGCACAGTATAGTCAGGTTACCCTCTGTGCACAGTATAGTCAGGTTACCCTCTGTGCACAGTATAGTCAGGTTACCCTCTGTGCACAGTATAGTCAGGTTACCCTCTGTGCACAGTATAGTCAGGTTACCCTCTGTGCACAGTATAGTCAGGTTACCCTCTGTGCACAGTATAGTCAGGTTACCCTCTGTGCACAGTATAGTCAGGTTACCCTCTGTGCACAGTATAGTCAGGTTACCCTCTGTGCACAGTATAGTCAGGTTACCCTCTGTGCACAGTATAGTCAGGTTACCCTCTGTGCACAGTATAGTCAGGTTACCCTCTGTGCACAGTATAGTCAGGTTACCCTCTGTGCACAGTATAGTCAGGTTACCCTCTGTGCACAGTATAGTCAGGTTACCCTCTGTGCACAGTATAGTCAGGTTACCCTCTGTGCACAGTATAGTCAGGTTACCCTCTGTGCACAGTATAGTCAGGTTACCCTCTGTGCACAGTATAGTCAGGTTACCCTCTGTGCACAGTATAGTCAGGTTACCCTCTGTGCACAGTATAGTCAGGTTACCCTCTGTGCACAGTATAGTCAGGTTACCCTCTGTGCACAGTATAGTCAGGTTACCCTCTGTGCACAGTATAGTCAGGTTACCCTCTGTGCACAGTATAGTCAGGTTACCCTCTGTGCACAGTATAGTCAGGTTACCCTCTGTGCACAGTATAGTCAGGTTACCCTCTGTGCACAGTATAGTCAGGTTACCCTCTGTGCACAGTATAGTCAGGTTACCCTCTATGTGCACAGTATAGTCAGGTTACCCTCTATGTGCACAGTATAGTCAGGTTACCCTCTATGTGCACAGTATAGTCAGGTTACCCTCTATGTGCACAGTATAGTCAGGTTACCCTCTATGTGCACAGTATAGTCAGGTTACCCTCTATGTGCACAGTATAGTCAGGTTACCCTCTATGTGCACAGTATAGTCAGGTTACCCTCTATGTGCACAGTATAGTCAGGTTACCCTCTATGTGCACAGTATAGTCAGGTTACCCTCTATGTGCACAGTATAGTCAGGTTACCCTCTATGTGCACAGTATAGTCAGGTTACCCTCTATGTGCACAGTATAGTCAGGTTACCCTCTATGTGCACAGTATAGTCAGGTTACCCTCTATGTGCACAGTATAGTCAGGTTACCCTCTATGTGCACAGTATAGTCAGGTTACCCTCTATGTGCACAGTATAGTCAGGTTACCCTCTATGTGCACAGTATAGTCAGGTTACCCTCTATGTGCACAGTATAGTCAGGTTACCCTCTATGTGCACAGTATAGTCAGGTTACCCTCTATGTGCACAGTATAGTCAGGTTACCCTCTATGTGCACAGTATAGTCAGGTTACCCTCTATGTGCACAGTATAGTCAGGTTACCCTCTATGTGCACAGTATAGTCAGGTTACCCTCTATGTGCACAGTATAGTCAGGTTACCCTCTATGTGCACAGTATAGTCAGGTTACCCTCTATGTGCACAGTATAGTCAGGTTACCCTCTATGTGCACAGTATAGTCAGGTTACCCTCTATGTGCACAGTATAGTCAGGTTACCCTCTATGTGCACAGTATAGTCAGGTTACCCTCTATGTGCACAGTATAGTCAGGTTACCCTCTATGTGCACAGTATAGTCAGGTTACCCTCTGTGCACAGTATAGTCAGGTTACCCTCTGTGCACAGTATAGTCAGGTTACCCTCTGTGCACAGTATAGTCAGGTTACCCTCTGTGCACAGTATAGTCAGGTTACCCTCTGTGCACAGTATAGTCAGGTTACCCTCTGTGCACAGTATAGTCAGGTTACCCTCTGTGCACAGTATAGTCAGGTTACCCTCTGTGCACAGTATAGTCAGGTTACCCTCTGTGCACAGTATAGTCAGGTTACCCTCTGTGCACAGTATAGTCAGGTTACCCTCTGTGCACAGTATAGTCAGGTTACCCTCTGTGCACAGTATAGTCAGGTTACCCTCTGTGCACAGTATAGTCAGGTTACCCTCTGTGCACAGTATAGTCAGGTTACCCTCTGTGCACAGTATAGTCAGGTTACCCTCTGTGCACAGTATAGTCAGGTTACCCTCTGTGCACAGTATAGTCAGGTTACCCTCTGTGCACAGTATAGTCAGGTTACCCTCTGTGCACAGTATAGTCAGGTTACCCTCTGTGCACAGTATAGTCAGGTTACCCTCTGTGCACAGTATAGTCAGGTTACCCTCTGTGCACAGTATAGTCAGGTTACCCTCTGTGCACAGTATAGTCAGGTTACCCTCTGTGCACAGTATAGTCAGGTTACCCTCTGTGCACAGTATAGTCAGGTTACCCTCTGTGCACAGTATAGTCAGGTTACCCTCTGTGCACAGTATAGTCAGGTTACCCTCTGTGCACAGTATAGTCAGGTTACCCTCTGTGCACAGTATAGTCAGGTTACCCTCTGTGCACAGTATAGTCAGGTTACCCTCTGTGCACAGTATAGTCAGGTTACCCTCTGTGCACAGTATAGTCAGGTTACCCTCTGTGCACAGTATAGTCAGGTTACCCTCTGTGCACAGTATAGTCAGGTTACCCTCTGTGCACAGTATAGTCAGGTTACCCTCTGTGCACAGTATAGTCAGGTTACCCTCTGTGCACAGTATAGTCAGGTTACCCTCTGTGCACAGTATAGTCAGGTTACCCTCTGTGCACAGTATAGTCAGGTTACCCTCTGTGCACAGTATAGTCAGGTTACCCTCTGTGCACAGTATAGTCAGGTTACCCTCTGTGCACAGTATAGTCAGGTTACCCTCTGTGCACAGTATAGTCAGGTTACCCTCTGTGCACAGTATAGTCAGGTTACCCTCTGTGCACAGTATAGTCAGGTTACCCTCTGTGCACAGTATAGTCAGGTTACCCTCTGTGCACAGTATAGTCAGGTTACCCTCTGTGCACAGTATAGTCAGGTTACCCTCTGTGCACAGTATAGTCAGGTTACCCTCTGTGCACAGTATAGTCAGGTTACCCTCTGTGCACAGTATAGTCAGGTTACCCTCTGTGCACAGTATAGTCAGGTTACCCTCTGTGCACAGTATAGTCAGGTTACCCTCTGTGCACAGTATAGTCAGGTTACCCTCTGTGCACAGTATAGTCAGGTTACCCTCTGTGCACAGTATAGTCAGGTTACCCTCTGTGCACAGTATAGTCAGGTTACCCTCTGTGCACAGTATAGTCAGGTTACCCTCTGTGCACAGTATAGTCAGGTTACCCTCTGTGCACAGTATAGTCAGGTTACCCTCTGTGCACAGTATAGTCAGGTTACCCTCTGTGCACAGTATAGTCAGGTTACCCTCTGTGCACAGTATAGTCAGGTTACCCTCTGTGCACAGTATAGTCAGGTTACCCTCTGTGCACAGTATAGTCAGGTTACCCTCTGTGCACAGTATAGTCAGGTTACCCTCTGTGCACAGTATAGTCAGGTTACCCTCTGTGCACAGTATAGTCAGGTTACCCTCTGTGCACAGTATAGTCAGGTTACCCTCTGTGCACAGTATAGTCAGGTTACCCTCTGTGCACAGTATAGTCAGGTTACCCTCTGTGCACAGTATAGTCAGGTTACCCTCTGTGCACAGTATAGTCAGGTTACCCTCTGTGCACAGTATAGTCAGGTTACCCTCTGTGCACAGTATAGTCAGGTTACCCTCTGTGCACAGTATAGTCAGGTTACCCTCTGTGCACAGTATAGTCAGGTTACCCTCTGTGCACAGTATAGTCAGGTTACCCTCTGTGCACAGTATAGTCAGGTTACCCTCTGTGCACAGTATAGTCAGGTTACCCTCTGTGCACAGTATAGTCAGGTTACCCTCTGTGCACAGTATAGTCAGGTTACCCTCTGTGCACAGTATAGTCAGGTTACCCTCTGTGCACAGTATAGTCAGGTTACCCTCTGTGCACAGTATAGTCAGGTTACCCTCTGTGCACAGTATAGTCAGGTTACCCTCTGTGCACAGTATAGTCAGGTTACCCTCTGTGCACAGTATAGTCAGGTTACCCTCTGTGCACAGTATAGTCAGGTTACCCTCTGTGCACAGTATAGTCAGGTTACCCTCTGTGCACAGTATAGTCAGGTTACCCTCTGTGCACAGTATAGTCAGGTTACCCTCTGTGCACAGTATAGTCAGGTTACCCTCTGTGCACAGTATAGTCAGGTTACCCTCTGTGCACAGTATAGTCAGGTTACCCTCTGTGCACAGTATAGTCAGGTTACCCTCTGTGCACAGTATAGTCAGGTTACCCTCTGTGCACAGTATAGTCAGGTTACCCTCTGTGCACAGTATAGTCAGGTTACCCTCTGTGCACAGTATAGTCAGGTTACCCTCTGTGCACAGTATAGTCAGGTTACCCTCTGTGCACAGTATAGTCAGGTTACCCTCTGTGCACAGTATAGTCAGGTTACCCTCTGTGCACAGTATAGTCAGGTTACCCTCTGTGCACAGTATAGTCAGGTTACCCTCTGTGCACAGTATAGTCAGGTTACCCTCTGTGCACAGTATAGTCAGGTTACCCTCTGTGCACAGTATAGTCAGGTTACCCTCTGTGCACAGTATAGTCAGGTTACCCTCTGTGCACAGTATAGTCAGGTTACCCTCTGTGCACAGTATAGTCAGGTTACCCTCTGTGCACAGTATAGTCAGGTTACCCTCTGTGCACAGTATAGTCAGGTTACCCTCTGTGCACAGTATAGTCAGGTTACCCTCTGTGCACAGTATAGTCAGGTTACCCTCTGTGCACAGTATAGTCAGGTTACCCTCTGTGCACAGTATAGTCAGGTTACCCTCTGTGCACAGTATAGTCAGGTTACCCTCTGTGCACAGTATAGTCAGGTTACCCTCTGTGCACAGTATAGTCAGGTTACCCTCTGTGCACAGTATAGTCAGGTTACCCTCTGTGCACAGTATAGTCAGGTTACCCTCTGTGCACAGTATAGTCAGGTTACCCTCTGTGCACAGTATAGTCAGGTTACCCTCTGTGCACAGTATAGTCAGGTTACCCTCTGTGCACAGTATAGTCAGGTTACCCTCTGTGCACAGTATAGTCAGGTTACCCTCTGTGCACAGTATAGTCAGGTTACCCTCTGTGCACAGTATAGTCAGGTTACCCTCTGTGCACAGTATAGTCAGGTTACCCTCTGTGCACAGTATAGTCAGGTTACCCTCTGTGCACAGTATAGTCAGGTTACCCTCTGTGCACAGTATAGTCAGGTTACCCTCTGTGCACAGTATAGTCAGGTTACCCTCTGTGCACAGTATAGTCAGGTTACCCTCTGTGCACAGTATAGTCAGGTTACCCTCTGTGCACAGTATAGTCAGGTTACCCTCTGTGCACAGTATAGTCAGGTTACCCTCTGTGCACAGTATAGTCAGGTTACCCTCTGTGCACAGTATAGTCAGGTTACCCTCTGTGCACAGTATAGTCAGGTTACCCTCTATGTGCACAGTATAGTCAGGTTACCCTCTATGTGCACAGTATAGTCAGGTTACCCTCTATGTGCACAGTATAGTCAGGTTACCCTCTATGTGCACAGTATAGTCAGGTTACCCTCTATGTGCACAGTATAGTCAGGTTACCCTCTATGTGCACAGTATAGTCAGGTTACCCTCTATGTGCACAGTATAGTCAGGTTACCCTCTATGTGCACAGTATAGTCAGGTTACCCTCTATGTGCACAGTATAGTCAGGTTACCCTCTGTGCACAGTATAGTCAGGTTACCCTCTGTGCACAGTATAGTCAGGTTACCCTCTGTGCACAGTATAGTCAGGTTACCCTCTGTGCACAGTATAGTCAGGTTACCCTCTGTGCACAGTATAGTCAGGTTACCCTCTGTGCACAGTATAGTCAGGTTACCCTCTGTGCACAGTATAGTCAGGTTACCCTCTGTGCACAGTATAGTCAGGTTACCCTCTGTGCACAGTATAGTCAGGTTACCCTCTGTGCACAGTATAGTCAGGTTACCCTCTGTGCACAGTATAGTCAGGTTACCCTCTGTGCACAGTATAGTCAGGTTACCCTCTGTGCACAGTATAGTCAGGTTACCCTCTGTGCACAGTATAGTCAGGTTACCCTCTGTGCACAGTATAGTCAGGTTACCCTCTGTGCACAGTATAGTCAGGTTACCCTCTGTGCACAGTATAGTCAGGTTACCCTCTGTGCACAGTATAGTCAGGTTACCCTCTGTGCACAGTATAGTCAGGTTACCCTCTGTGCACAGTATAGTCAGGTTACCCTCTGTGCACAGTATAGTCAGGTTACCCTCTGTGCACAGTATAGTCAGGTTACCCTCTGTGCACAGTATAGTCAGGTTACCCTCTGTGCACAGTATAGTCAGGTTACCCTCTGTGCACAGTATAGTCAGGTTACCCTCTGTGCACAGTATAGTCAGGTTACCCTCTGTGCACAGTATAGTCAGGTTACCCTCTGTGCACAGTATAGTCAGGTTACCCTCTGTGCACAGTATAGTCAGGTTACCCTCTGTGCACAGTATAGTCAGGTTACCCTCTGTGCACAGTATAGTCAGGTTACCCTCTGTGCACAGTATAGTCAGGTTACCCTCTGTGCACAGTATAGTCAGGTTACCCTCTGTGCACAGTATAGTCAGGTTACCCTCTGTGCACAGTATAGTCAGGTTACCCTCTGTGCACAGTATAGTCAGGTTACCCTCTGTGCACAGTATAGTCAGGTTACCCTCTGTGCACAGTATAGTCAGGTTACCCTCTGTGCACAGTATAGTCAGGTTACCCTCTGTGCACAGTATAGTCAGGTTACCCTCTGTGCACAGTATAGTCAGGTTACCCTCTGTGCACAGTATAGTCAGGTTACCCTCTGTGCACAGTATAGTCAGGTTACCCTCTGTGCACAGTATAGTCAGGTTACCCTCTGTGCACAGTATAGTCAGGTTACCCTCTGTGCACAGTATAGTCAGGTTACCCTCTGTGCACAGTATAGTCAGGTTACCCTCTGTGCACAGTATAGTCAGGTTACCCTCTGTGCACAGTATAGTCAGGTTACCCTCTGTGCACAGTATAGTCAGGTTACCCTCTGTGCACAGTATAGTCAGGTTACCCTCTGTGCACAGTATAGTCAGGTTACCCTCTGTGCACAGTATAGTCAGGTTACCCTCTATGTGCACAGTATAGTCAGGTTACCCTCTATGTGCACAGTATAGTCAGGTTACCCTCTATGTGCACAGTATAGTCAGGTTACCCTCTATGTGCACAGTATAGTCAGGTTACCCTCTATGTGCACAGTATAGTCAGGTTACCCTCTATGTGCACAGTATAGTCAGGTTACCCTCTATGTGCACAGTATAGTCAGGTTACCCTCTATGTGCACAGTATAGTCAGGTTACCCTCTGTGCACAGTATAGTCAGGTTACCCTCTGTGCACAGTATAGTCAGGTTACCCTCTGTGCACAGTATAGTCAGGTTACCCTCTGTGCACAGTATAGTCAGGTTACCCTCTGTGCACAGTATAGTCAGGTTACCCTCTGTGCACAGTATAGTCAGGTTACCCTCTGTGCACAGTATAGTCAGGTTACCCTCTATGTGCACAGTATAGTCAGGTTACCCTCTGTGCACAGTATAGTCAGGTTACCCTCTATGTGCACAGTATAGTCAGGTTACCCTCTATGTGCACAGTATAGTCAGGTTACCTTCTATGTGCACAGTATAGTCAGGTTACCCTCTATGTGCACAGTATAGTCAGGTTACCCTCTATGTGCACAGTATAGTCAGGTTACCCTCTATGTGCACAGTATAGTCAGGTTACCCTCTATGTGCACAGTATAGTCTGGTTACCCTCTGTGCACAGTATAGTCTGGTTACCCTCTGTGCACAGTATAGTCAGGTTACCCTCTATGTGCACAGTATAGTCAGGTTACCCTCTATGTGCACAGTATAGTCTGGTTACCCTCTGTGCACAGTATAGTCTGGTTACCCTCTGTGCACAGTATAGTCAGGTTACCCTCTGTGCACAGTATAGTCAGGTTACCCTCTGTGCACAGTATAGTCAGGTTACCCTCTGTGCACAGTATAGTCAGGTTACCCTCTGTGCACAGTATAGTCAGGTTACCCTCTGTGCACAGTATAGTCAGGTTACCCTCTGTGCACAGTATAGTCAGGTTACCCTCTGTGCACAGTATAGTCAGGTTACCCTCTGTGCACAGTATAGTCAGGTTACCCTCTGTGCACAGTATAGTCAGGTTACCCTCTGTGCACAGTATAGTCAGGTTACCCTCTGTGCACAGTATAGTCAGGTTACCCTCTGTGCACAGTATAGTCAGGTTACCCTCTGTGCACAGTATAGTCAGGTTACCCTCTGTGCACAGTATAGTCAGGTTACCCTCTGTGCACAGTATAGTCAGGTTACCCTCTGTGCACAGTATAGTCAGGTTACCCTCTATGTGCACAGTATAGTCAGGTTACCCTCTGTGCACAGTATAGTCAGGTTACCCTCTGTGCACAGTATAGTCAGGTTACCCTCTGTGCACAGTATAGTCAGGTTACCCTCTGTGCACAGTATAGTCAGGTTACCCTCTGTGCACAGTATAGTCAGGTTACCCTCTGTGCACAGTATAGTCAGGTTACCCTCTGTGCACAGTATAGTCAGGTTACCCTCTGTGCACAGTATAGTCAGGTTACCCTCTGTGCACAGTATAGTCAGGTTACCCTCTGTGCACAGTATAGTCAGGTTACCCTCTGTGCACAGTATAGTCAGGTTACCCTCTGTGCACAGTATAGTCAGGTTACCCTCTGTGTGCACAGTATAGTCAGGTTACCCTCTGTGCACAGTATAGTCAGGTTACCCTCTGTGCACAGTATAGTCAGGTTACCCTCTGTGCACAGTATAGTCAGGTTACCCTCTGTGCACAGTATAGTCAGGTTACCCTCTGTGCACAGTATAGTCAGGTTACCCTCTGTGCACAGTATAGTCAGGTTACCCTCTGTGCACAGTATAGTCAGGTTACCCTCTATGTGCACAGTATAGTCAGGTTACCCTCTATGTGCACAGTATAGTCAGGTTACCCTCTATGTGCACAGTATAGTCTGGTTACCCTCTGTGCACAGTATAGTCAGGTTACCCTCTGTGCACAGTATAGTCAGGTTACCCTCTGTGCACAGTATAGTCAGGTTACCCTCTGTGCACAGTATAGTCAGGTTACCCTCTGTGCACAGTATAGTCAGGTTACCCTCTGTGCACAGTATAGTCAGGTTACCCTCTGTGCACAGTATAGTCAGGTTACCCTCTGTGCACAGTATAGTCAGGTTACCCTCTGTGCACAGTATAGTCAGGTTACCCTCTGTGCACAGTATAGTCAGGTTACCCTCTGTGCACAGTATAGTCAGGTTACCCTCTGTGCACAGTATAGTCAGGTTACCCTCTGTGCACAGTATAGTCAGGTTACCCTCTGTGCACAGTATAGTCAGGTTACCCTCTGTGCACAGTATAGTCAGGTTACCCTCTGTGCACAGTATAGTCAGGTTACCCTCTGTGCACAGTATAGTCAGGTTACCCTCTGTGCACAGTATAGTCAGGTTACCCTCTGTGCACAGTATAGTCAGGTTACCCTCTGTGCACAGTATAGTCAGGTTACCCTCTGTGCACAGTATAGTCAGGTTACCCTCTGTGCACAGTATAGTCAGGTTACCCTCTATGTGCACAGTATAGTCAGGTTACCCTCTATGTGCACAGTATAGTCAGGTTACCCTCTATGTGCACAGTATAGTCAGGTTACCCTCTATGTGCACAGTATAGTCAGGTTACCCTCTATGTGCACAGTATAGTCAGGTTACCCTCTGTGCACAGTATAGTCAGGTTACCCTCTGTGCACAGTATAGTCAGGTTACCCTCTATGTGCACAGTATAGTCAGGTTACCCTCTATGTGCACAGTATAGTCAGGTTACCCTCTATGTGCACAGTATAGTCAGGTTACCCTCTATGTGCACAGTATAGTCAGGTTACCCTCTGTGCACAGTATAGTCAGGTTACCCTCTGTGCACAGTATAGTCAGGTTACCCTCTGTGCACAGTATAGTCAGGTTACCCTCTGTGCACAGTATAGTCAGGTTACCCTCTGTGCACAGTATAGTCAGGTTACCCTCTGTGCACAGTATAGTCAGGTTACCCTCTGTGCACAGTATAGTCAGGTTACCCTCTGTGCACAGTATAGTCAGGTTACCCTCTGTGCACAGTATAGTCAGGTTACCCTCTGTGCACAGTATAGTCAGGTTACCCTCTGTGCACAGTATAGTCAGGTTACCCTCTGTGCACAGTATAGTCAGGTTACCCTCTGTGCACAGTATAGTCAGGTTACCCTCTGTGCACAGTATAGTCAGGTTACCCTCTGTGCACAGTATAGTCAGGTTACCCTCTGTGCACAGTATAGTCAGGTTACCCTCTGTGCACAGTATAGTCAGGTTACCCTCTGTGCACAGTATAGTCAGGTTACATAGTAACATATGCATTTATATAAGTATACAAGTATAGTTACATATGCATTTCATTCAGTACATGTTTGAATACCTTCAGCCTGCAAAGATTAAGCTTTACCACATATCACAGAATTGCTATTCAGTATCTGCCACATTGGCATAGGTTCATAAGCCTCATAGACGCCTACATGCATGAACCATTGCCCCATATGCTGGTGATTCTTTTAAACCCTTCTTTAGACCTTATAGTATTGTTTGAAATTAGTGTGTACACCTTTATTAACCGCTGTTCTAACATCAAGTTCCCTACTGATCGGTATAAGCGTTGCGCAAGCCTTTCATTGGCCCGCGGGTTGCTATGGCAACCTATGACGCTATATAACACGCTTCCGCAATCAGCTGGTTATCACTCGCCCCTGAAGAATCTCCGTCAAGGAGGGAAACACGTAGGGCGTTTTTGGCGTGGTGACGTCAGCGCGAGGGATCTGAGAGAGACTGGTAGTATTGTTACTTTATGTCTGTGCTCTCTGCTGGTGCTCATTTTAAACGCGCTCGTATCCAGGCTTAACCAGGTCCTGTTCACTCAGTGGTTCTTTGCTGAAGCCTGTCTCTGTACTGTGATTCAATGTGTCACCTTACCTTGTAGCTAACAGACATCATTGTTACTGCAAATTGTTGCGATCTATCTGATATTTAACATCATTACTGCTAGCCTGCCAGCATCTGCTATGCACAGACACCTATTCATGCATGAATTGTTCTATGAATTGGTAGAAGGTTTTTTGCACATGTATTTTGCTGAGTACAAGTGCTCACAGTATTGATTATATATTGACGGCTTGTTTAATAACCACAGTAATAATTTATTTACTGCTTTAATGATTAGCAGAGTGTTCAGTATCAGTTTTTTCTGTTTTTTTATCACTAATAGCTGTCCTGTTATACTATCTATGTAGAGTGATTGTTAAACGTCATTGGGCGCAGAATCAATCCACGTACCACCAACCTGTCATTGAGTTGCACATACAGTGTTTATATCTAACAGCTTAAATATTAAACTTAGGAGTAGGACACTGACTTGGGCTATTTATCAATACAGGTTGGGTGCTCGGTACGCTACGCCACATGACGCACAATACTCACATACAGGGCAAGCATTTCTGAGCTTTTACAGCTGAGTAACCCACTCCCCAATTAAAGCCAAAGTGGTATCACTGCTTTTGCTAAGTACTATTAGGCATCAGCATACCTTACTATATACCTTGGCTATCTATCATCTCCTCACTCCCTCCCGCCACAGTACATTATATGTAGTTAATATTATCACTTTATGTTAAGAACCTATTTTATTCTATTTATCTATTAAATGTTAAGTTTTAATGCCTAGGAGTGCACTTCTAAATGAGCTTCTAGTTGCTAAGTGGTGGCAATAAATATGTCTTCACTTCTCAGCTGTAGTTAATTCTGGTATATTCAGCTCATCAGTTGCACCCACCGTCAATCTTGAAGGTTTAGGCACAACCACATTACTATTACACCATTTGATTTAGTGAGCATTATATTTTTGTTTTTGTTTTTAGTCAGGTTACACTCTGTGTCATTTTATACACGGGCACAGAGCATATCACCAGACCTCACTACACACACAGCACAGAGTATATCACCAGATGGCACTACACACAGGCACAGAGTATATCACCAGACCTCACTACACACACAGCACAGAGTATATCACCAGACGGCACTACACACACGGGCACAGAGTATATCACCAGACCTCACTACACACACAGCACAGAGTATATCACCAGACCTCACTACACACACAGCACAGAGTATATCACCAGACGGCACTACACACACAGCACAGAGTATATCACCAGACCTCACTACACACACGGGCACAGAGTATATCACCAGACGGCACTACACACACGGGCACAGAGTATATCACCAGACGGCACTATACACACGGGCACAGAGTATATCACCAGACGGCACTACACACACGGGCACAGAGTATATCACCAGACCTCACTACACACACGGGCACAGAGTATATCACCAGACCTCACTACACACACGGGCACAGAGTATATCACCAGACCTCACTACACACACGGGCACAGAGTATATCACCAGACCTCACTACACACACGGGCACAGAGTATATCACCAGACCTCACTACACACACGGGCACAGAGTATATCACCAGACCTCACTACACACACGGGCACAGAGTATATCACCAGACCTCACTACACACACGGGCACAGAGTATATCACCAGACCTCACTACACACACGGGCACAGAGTATATCACCAGACGGCACTACACACACGGGCACAGAGTATATCACCAGACCTCACTACACACACGGGCACAGAGTATATCACCAGACGGCACTACACACACGGGCACAGAGTATATCACCAGACCTCACTACACACACGGGCACAGAGTATATCACCAGACGGCACTACACACACGGGCACAGAGTATATCACCAGACCTCACTACACACACGGGACAGAGTATATCACCAGACCTCACTACACACACGGGCACAGAGTATATCACCAGACCTCACTACACACACTGTCACAGAGTATATCACCAGACCTCACTACACACACGGGCACAGAGTATATCACCAGACGGCACTACACACACGGGCACAGAGTATATCACCAGACGGCACTACACACACAGCACAGAGTATATCACCAGACGGCACTACACACACGGGCACAGAGTATATCACCAGACCTCACTACACACACGGGCACAGAGTATATCACCAGACCTCACTACACACACGGGCACAGAGTATATCACCAGACCTCACTACACACACGGGCACAGAGTATATCACCAGACCTCACTACACACACGGGCACAGAGTATATCACCAGACCTCACTACACACACGGGCACAGAGTATATCACCAGACCTCACTACACACACGGGCACAGAGTATATCACCAGACCTCACTACACACACGGGCACAGAGTATATCACCAGACCTCACTACACACACGGGCACAGAGTATATCACCAGACCTCACTACACACACGGGCACAGAGTATATCACCAGACGGCACTACACACACGGGCACAGAGTATATCACCAGACCTCACTACACACACGGGCACAGAGTATATCACCAGACCTCACTACACACACGGGCACAGAGTATATCACCAGACGGCACTACACACACGGGCACAGAGTAGATCACCAGACCTCACTACACACACGGGACAGAGTATATCACCAGACCTCACTACACACACGGGCACAGAGTATATCACCAGACCTCACTACACACACGGGCACAGAGTATATCACCAGACCTCACTACACACACGGGCACAGAGTATATCACCAGACGGCACTACACACACGGGCACAGAGTATATCAACAGACCTCACTACACACACGGGCACAGAGTATATCACCAGACCTCACTACACACACAGCACAGAGTATATCACCAGACCTCACTACACACACGGGCACAGAGTATATCACCAGACGTCACTACACACACGGGCACAGAGTATATCACCAGACCTCACTACACACACGGGCACAGAGTATATCACCAGACCTCACTACACACACGGGCACAGAGTATATCACCAGACCTCACTACACACACACGGGCACAGAGTATATCACCAGACGGCACTACACACACGGGCACAGAGTATATCACCAGACGGCACTACACACACGGGCACAGAGTATATCACCAGACGGCACTACACACACGGGCACAGATTATATCACCAGTGCACAGCCAGCACCATGTGCAGTTCTCCCCAGGGTGCACTCACTGTACCTTGCTTGGGAGCCAACCAGGGGTCACTGTTCCATAGAAGCTCAGGAGGAGCTGGTTAGAGGGCGCTCTGGCCTCTCCTCTCCACCCTCTCTATGGTCCCTCTGCTGCAGCCGGATGTCCTGGTGTTTGAGATTTGATTCCGGCAGGAAACACTGATCCTGAGCACAGACTGTCCCACATCCTGAGGCGGGGATCCAGCTCACTCCCACAGGGAAGGGACCTTTTTGGGTGTGTGACTGTTTATTTTCAGCATGTATCTTTGTGTTTATGTATGTACAATACATGTGCCAGTTTTCTTGCATGTATAGATCTGTGTGTGGGTGTATATACATATATACACACACCACACATTAGATAAGTTATGGTGGGTGAAAAAGGTGACGAAAAACCCTCCACCGTAAAGCATACTAACCCAGGCTGTGCTGAAAGCTGTGTAATACAGCGAGCATAAGCTTATAAGGGTTCCATGTTAGCACTGTTTCCCCCCTCTGGGAGATTTACTCTGGTGCTACCCTGCGGTGCTGAGGCATACCTGTAGGTTCAGGAGAGCTGAGCTGATCTGCGATAATATGGAGATCAGGACATGCGTTTGGTGTCATCTGTAGTTCTTTCCTTTGGTGTTCAGCGCCTCCAGCTTCAGGGGGTTCTGGTAGGACCAGAGACAGTCCTCTCTGAAGCACATCTTCCATACACCACATGCACTGACTCAATCCAGGCTGGTGTATGATTAACAAAGGGGCTTTATTCCGCAGTCACTGCATGATGGTATTACAGCGGTGCAAGGGTTTAGAGGGGTCCCACCTCTGGATGGTGCTTGACCCTGATAGTATAGGGTCATCTTCCTTGGTCAGATGTTACATCAGCCACAAGGCTGAGGGTGAACACGCTCATCCCGCCATGAGAGAGACTCGCAGCTCTCTGCTTCTTCTCTCCTCAGGAATAGGACTGAACAAAATTGCCATTCCCTCCTAGAAGGAACAAGAAGGGGTGGGCTCATGGTCTATACTTATACTAGATAGGCTTACACAAGCCATGAGTCACCACCTTACTTCTGTCACTCATAAGGGGCATGAGGAGGGTCATAAGTCCACAGAACTAACATGTTAATGAGGGAAAGAGACATACCCTGTTACACATGTTACTCTGTTACACATGTAAAATGGATTTGAGGCAAAAGATGGCACTGTGTGCTCATGTCATTTCCCAGAATCCCTTGTTGCAGTGGAAGCACTGTATGTGAATGGTGAAAAGCAGGGTTGCAGACCTGTCTAAGGCTATGGCCCGCGTGATGGAGCGCCTCCTGGCGCTCTCCCCCTTCAGCCGAGTGGTCTGATGGACCTAAGATCACTCGCGACTGGGTGGCGTGGCCATAACATCACACGACTGGTTTGCCCTCATTGGCTGAACCACCGCCGTGACCAAGGCTCGGTTACCGCGCCAAAAGAGAAAAATCTTGTCTTTTGGCCAAGGCAGTCGCGCATTGCGGCTTGTGCGCACACATGCTGATTGGGACCTGCCCCATAGAGTTGCTGCGCCTTGTGTGCGGCGTGCCGCAGTTGCCACTGGGGACCTAGCCTAAGGCTGGCGACGTGACATCAAAACAAATGCATTGGTCGCGATCGCTGGAAGTAAATTCAATTTGATTTTTTCTGCGACCGCAGCGTGACGTCGGCATCGCTGTCACTATAAGCGCGGACTAAGACA
Source organism: Ascaphus truei (assembly GCF_040206685.1). Taxonomy (NCBI): domain Eukaryota; kingdom Metazoa; phylum Chordata; class Amphibia; order Anura; family Ascaphidae; genus Ascaphus; species Ascaphus truei. The sequence goes on from NC_134484.1 coordinate 470,619,696, forward strand.
TGTGAATGTGATTTTTATTATATACAAACACAAGTGTGGGTGTATATATGTATACAAGAAGCGCTTGCACTAGATACTCATTTATTGACACAATACAATATTAATAGTTCACAGGGCTAGAATGTGCACATTCATAAGCAAATAACATCACTGATACCCAACTCCAAATAATGATATTGCATAATTAAATATAAAAAACTCACAATATGCCAGTCTTCCAATACGAGAGTAGAGAGATCACCCCCTATTAGGCTATAACAGGACGAATGTGCCCGATGGATAATAAAGTCCAAAGATCGTTTCCCCTCAATGGGAGGGAAACAATAAAAGGTTCCTTTAATATGTAGTTGATATTAGAGCCTCTTAGACCCACTGCTGTCTTAATGATCCCAAGTAATAATCCCATTGCTTACCAGCGTTTCAGAGGGAGCGGCAGTTTTAAAAGTGCTGCAGTTTTTCCACGGGTACTAATGGTCTGAATAGCATTCAGTGATTCAAAGCTGTTGTGACAGTTCTATGGTGTTCCCACGCTAACCAGCGTATTTCTCAGGGGACCACAAGCCAGGTGACACAGCACTCCGCCCGGAGTATCCCCACGCTGACGAGCAGCGGCCCTGGGGTTACTGGTTGAAAGCGTATACGTATCTGCAATTGGTGCTGATTACACCCTCTTCCGGATATCAATGGTTCTCCCGGTATAGCAGCTGGTAAATGTTGCACAGTGATTATTCTGGTTTTAACAGCAGAACTTGGCTCAACGTAAAAAGCTCTGGGATTAACCCTACAAGTTCAGTCGGAACTTCGACTTCATCAGGGATGAGCCCCATAACTGGCACAGGAAGCTTGTTATAGGCAAAGCTTGCCATAGTGATAAATTGATTTAATTGTAATAAAAATCATAAAATGCATAGAAAATATATATATATACGCCAATCAATTCTCTGCATTGCAAACAGCCAAATGCACCTCTCAATTATTGAGTGGCATATACCATATATAATACATGATACAAAAACTGTTTAATTGAACTATATATAAATTAACCCAGGTAAAATTACACAGATAATTTGTATAAATCATCTATATGTTCAATGAAAAGTATATACCAAAACTGATTAGCTACACTTTGAGCTTTCTAAATGCATCATTGTAACAGGACATGTATTATGCAACCACTTGCAAGTGGTGGATTCAATGTTTAGTGTGTGTGTGTGTGTGTGTGTGTGTGTGTGTGTGTATATAGATAGAGAGATCCACAGCATTCACCTGTAGCTATTAAAATTTTAATTTATTCTTACCATCTGGCAAATAACATGAAACAATGGGTGATGTTCTGGACCCAAATAGTCCTTTTGTAGGAGTTTGTATGTATTTGGGGGGGGGGGGTTGTGTGAGGGGAGGGGGGATTGAGTGTGAGTGGGGTAATTGACGGAAGGTGTGAGCAAGCGAGAGGGGAGGAGGGAGTGAGATGCAGGGGAGAAATACATTGGAAGAGGGAGGGGGGAAATGGGGTGGGGCTCCTGATACCGCTGACACGGGGGGTGGATGTAACTAGCCCTGGGAAATCGGTCTGCGGCCCTGATTTCAGGTCCGGGAACCCCTGCTTCCCGAGGTACAGACTTCCGTATCAGGTGCTGGTATCTCCTGCAAGTTTAAATGTCCCGCGTCACGGCCCACTTGACCGGGACATTTAAGCTTGCTGGAGATACCGGCACCTGATGCTTGAGACCAGTGCAATAGCTGGTAAATAACAATAGCGTATAAAAGAACCCAGAGTCAACAGTATACTCATCTCCTGTATAGCATAAATGGCCTGAGTTCAAAGCAGCTTAGGCCTCGGTCCCGCTGCGCTCGTTGGTGCGGGCGGCCATGTCGCGAGTTCCCCACCAGCAGGGGAATCCTCGTGAGCCGGTCCCGGTCCCCCCTGGCGGCACAGCGCACTACACGCTGTGGCGCGTCAGCCGCTATGGGACACAAGAAAATGGTGTTCCCTAGCGTTGACGCGTCACGTGGTGTGGCTGTGAGCCAATGGGGAGGGGAGGCTTCGGGAGGAGGAGAGGCTTCGGGGAGCGGGGAGGAGTGTGGAGTGAAAGCAGGTGCGTGCCTGTCTGTGTGTGTGTCTGAGTGCGTGAGTGCCTGCCTCTGTCTGTGTGTGTGTGTGTCTGAGTGCGTGCGTGCCTGTCTGTGTGTGTGTATGTGTGTGCCTGAGTGCGTGAGTGCCTGCCTCTGTCTGTGTGTGTGTGTGCCTGAGTGCGTGAGTGCCTGCCTCTGTCTGTGTGTGTGTGTGCCTGAGTGCCTGCCTCTGTCTGTGTGTGTGTGTGCCTGAGTGCGTGAGTGCCTGCCTCTGTCTGTGTGTATGAGTGCGTGAGTGTCTGCCTCTGTCTGTGTGTATGAGTGCGTGAGTGCCTGCCTCTGTCTGTGTGTATGAGTGCGTGAGTGCCTGCCTCTGTCTGTGTGTGTGTATATGAGTGTGTAAGTGCCTGCCTCTGTCTGTCTGTGTGTGTGTGTGTATGTGTGTGCCTGTGTGTGTGTGTGTTTGTTTTACTTACCCTCAGCAGCTCCAGCCCGAGTCCGTGGAGGGAGGGGGGGGGGGGGAGTAGCGGGTCCCTCCGCTCAAGCCACGCCCCCCCTCCCTGTCAAACCTCCCACTCCCGCCCACCTCCCGCTCCCTACAGACTGCATATCGCGGTCTGTGTATGTCAGCCCACCGCCTGTCTGCAGTGCGGGCGCGCTGACTCTGGGGACGGGGCCTTAGCCTTAGAGTCCTGGATGGTGGTCACCCCAGCCGGAGTGAATCACCAGAATATGAGAAGAGTCCCAAACAAAAGATAAGGTCCAAAAGAGGCCAGCAGCAAATGAATACCATTTACAGGAGATGAGTATACTGTTTACTCTGGGTTCTTTTATATGCTATTGTTATTTACCAGCTATTGCACTGGTCTCAAGCATCTGACCAGTTTCCTGTATATGTTCTTATTCTAGTGCTGTGTTTGGGTCACTGAATTATCTTTATGGTCTCTTGTATGAGCTATATTTATAGGTCTATGCATTAGGTGTTTTCATTCCATGAGTTTAGCATGCTTGGTGATATTTTTTTCTATGCTATGTTTACATCTTTCCTGGTGGTTTTACACCACATACTTTTCTCTGGAGTTTAGGGCATTTGCCTGTATTGTTTATTGATACCATCTCCTCACTATATGACCGGCCGGCTGTAAATCACTATGGCTACTTGGTCCCCATAGTGGTTTCATTTATTGAGGTTTTGCCTATATTCTCCTTTTTATTTTCCTCCTTATATCTGTGTCATATGAGTTAGTCCCATTCATTTATAATAATTCTTTGTCCAATCATATAACTCCCTTTTTTGAGTCCAGTAGTTAGGGTTTCAGTTAGCTATTTTTTGTTTTTCTTTATATTTTGATTCAATAAATGTATTATTATTAATTTGCTAAATTAGTCTGAGTGCTTTTTGTGAGGTTTCTTTTTCTTTTTCTATGTTTATATATCTTTCCTACTCCTCCAGCACCGCCAGCAAATGTTTTTCTGTTATTTGCAGTCATTCTCTGTTCTGGTTTAGACAGCGTTTATATGTATATTGGTTGTTTTGATGCGGTATTCATCTTTGTGTGTCATATATATATCTATATATATATAGATATATATATATATATATATATATATATATATATATATATATATATATACAGTATATCTCGGAAACACACAAAGAGAAGCCTGCAACTAACTAGAAAAGTGATACAATATGTTTGCTTAAATTAAAAATAAATTATTTCTGATAATAATAACCTGATGACGATGCTGGGGACAAAAATATGAAAACAACAAAATGAAGAGAAAAGAGTACCTCTAAAAGCCCTCAAGCAAATGTAAATGATAAGTTGATTTATTCAGAGGAAAAAAACATGGATTACAGAAAATATATTAAAACAGTCTCCTTGGAACCCCTGAGACAAGGAATCAAACCTAAATACAATGTTATAGATAAGTGTATGATCTAAATTGCAAGGCAAGGAAAAACCTACAATAGAAACCTGCTCAATAATCTAAAGACCGGCCGCTCAAAAATGAGACTCTGCTGGAAAACTACAAAAATACTCTACCTATATGCGACTAAATAAATAAATCAATGAAGTACCACTCTATCACAAATGACAAGTAATAACATGAACAGATAATCACAATGGAAAAGCCTCATGTGGAGTATACTTGCAAGTAACGAAATAGTGTGAAGCATGAGAGTCCTCAGAGAGAGAATGGAGTAGCATGAATTGCAGAGAAGAGTATCCAGCTGAGATCCAAGGTAAAATTAGGGGGGTCCCTGTGGGAGTACACACACAGCCTCGACGTACGTTTCGCAGACTTTTGCTTCGTCTGGGGGCTTAACGTAATGGCGTCCAATCAGGCTTAAAAGGACGCTAACAAATAATGTAATCCAATAAAATTTCGAATAGCAGAGCAGCTGGTGGGTGAGGATCCAATGAGGAGTAAGCACTGAATTAATAAGAGTGTATTATGATGCCCAGTTGTATCTCCGATCCTACAAAGAGTTTCCCGATTGGTCAGTATGGCCCATTCAACCAATCACAAGTGCAGAGGCATCCAGTATCAAAATATCGCGAGAGAACAAACAGTAACTATCAACTGCGGTGGAGTAGCAGCAGGAACCATTGCACAGCGTTGGAGATGGATGTCCAGCGCTGACGTCGCGTCATAAGGAGCTGTAATTTCGTCAGTATGGCCCATTCAACCAATCACAAGTGCAAAAGGCATCAAGTATCCAAATATCGTGAGAGAACAAGCAGTAGCTGTCAACTGCGGTGGAGTAGCAGCCGGAACCATTACAGAGCGTTTGAGATGGTTGTCCAGCGGTGACGTCGCGTCATGAAGAACTGTGATTTGTTCTCCCTCCGTCAGATCAACTGATGGTCCCAGGACTTGGCATAAATCAGCATCCGACTGTAAAAGATGCCAATGTTTCTGGATTGCCCTACGATAATTCTGCCAGTTCTTGTCATATGTGACGATAAATCTGATTTTCCTGTTTGTTCCGCTTCGCTGTCCTTCCCTTTGTCCGAGGGCTTGATCTCCAGGTCCCGAAGATCTTGTTGTTCCTTAATAGTGCACGCCTGTCCCCAAGTCAAATTCTTAGGGCCTTGAAGCCTTACCAGGCTGGAGAATTCATGTGAGACCAAATCTGCGAAAATCTCGATCTGTGATGATGTACGGGAGCTTTATTCCCGTCGGGACAGCATAAATATGAGCAGCCTGTGTCTGTAAGCTCTCGTCTGTCCTCTCTCAGTGTTTGAGAGAGATTGCCCCAGGGACCCCCCTAATCTTACCTTGGATCTCAGCTGGATACTCTTCTTTGCAATTCATGCTACTCCATTCTCTCTCTGATGACTCTCATGCTTCACACTATTTTGTTACTTGCAAGTATACTCCACATGAGGCTTTTCCATTGTGATTATCTGTTCATGTTATTACTTGTCATTTGTGGTAGAGTGGTACTTCATTGATTTATTTATTTAGTAGCATATAGGTAGAGTATTTTTGTATTTTTCCTGCATAGAGTCTCATTTTTGAGCGGCCGGTCTTTAGATTATTGAGCAGGTTTCTATTGTAGGTTTTTCCTTGCCTTGCAATTTAGATCATACACTTATCTATATCATTGTATTTAGGTTTGATTCCTTGTCTCAGGAGTTCCAAGGGGACTGTTTCAATATATTTTCTGTAATCCATGTTTTTTCCTCTGAATAAATCAATTTATCATTTACATTTGCTTGGGTGCTTTTAGTGGGACTCTTTTCTCTTCATTTTGTTGTTTTTATATATATATATATATACATATACACACACACTTTTCAATGTATCAAATAGAAAAGGGAGACCGTGTAAGTATGGAGCCGAATTGCTGGACCTGAGACAGTATCGGGAGTCTCTCTGATGCTAAACTGGAGCACCAGATGTATCTGCTTTTTATTCATACTATAGAACCGTACCGTTTGTTACTATGTTGCAGTAAGAGGACATTGCTATTCTTATGGCTGTTGATCTGACTCTCTATGCTGTGTTTTTATACTACACGATTATGTTGAGACACAATCCTGAATCGTCGCTGTATTTTGCACTGCTTGATAATATGTTTGACGATGGACAATGTGTTTGTGTTTGTTCCCCTGTCTTCTCTGACTCAGTTCGGCATTGTTTTCTGTTAATATTAGGTTAGAAAGCTTATACTAAATACTGCATATTTGCCCAATAAGACGAATTGTACTAATAACATTTCTTCTGTTTCTCTTTTATACAGGCACAGCTAACATCCAACAAATATAAATCGAGGAGCCTCCTATCTCCGCACCTACCAGAGGAGCACTGCCCACTCCCAGCATGGATCCACACTTATTAAGTGAGTAGAGGAGAGATTTTGGTGACTTAAAAATTTGTAAGGGAATACTGTCGGGTCTTTGCCCACAAGCGCCTCAATCTCCCTCCCCACTCCCCCCCCCTCCCATCTCTTTCTCTGGACCTCCTCTTTTCTCTATCTCTATTCTTGACCTATCCTTTATCAAAAAGTTAGCACAAAATAATGTATAGGATTTACAGATGCAAAAAATTATTGTGAAAAATTGTAGTTGTGTTAAGAAAGTTATCACAAAAATTTAAATTTAGATGCACCAACCGTGTGATAAAAATGTAAATTGTGATGATATGTAAGCAAACCAATAAGAAAATTGAAACAAAAAAAAAATCTGCAAGGGAGGGAATATCTGGTTATTCTGCAGTTTTTATGTGTCAAACACCCTAACACATTAATCTTGTTTTCTTCTAAAACCATCAGCAGGTAAGATATAATATGTCTTCAACTCCAAGTAATTTTCTGCCAGAAGGGCGAGTAACACATTTCTTTACAACATGTATTATATTACATCAATATCAGAAGAGCCCCCACTCCCAGCATTACATGATGGATTTTCCTTTCCTCATTGCCAGGTTTCCCAGTGGTTGTGCCGGAGGAGAGGTTAGAGGTTAAGTCAGAGACAGAAGAGGCGAACCCTGAGGAACATCTGATCACAATAAAGAGTGAAATAGATTCATTTCCTGTTGGGGGTAAGTACCCCGACATCCTCACTTGTCTTTATTCAATTTGTTTAAAAAATGGAAAACAAAAATCAATTCCTGCGCCCCTACCAATTGGGCTAAAGTACACTAGTGATATTTTCCATTTTTCCATTTGAAGTCTTTGTAACAAAGGAGACCTTTGGTTGCATCTTTTGATCAAAACAGGATTCAAGCCGCCAACCTCGTCAAGGTAACCTCCGTTTAGAAGGTACCAGCACCGAGTTCCGGAAGTGGAATCCCGCGGGGGAAGAAATAAGCGGTGCACTGCTTGAAAAAAAGTAATAAGGCTGGATCGCTCAAGAATATATTCCAAATATTTGTGGGGCCATTGGCAACATCATAACAATGAAGAGAACAGGCAGAGAGAAACTCTGACGTGCTTCGCACGTGTGCGCTTTGTCACAGAGGATTTTTCTCTGTTTTCCATAAATGTGAGGCCAACCCTTTTACCAGCTGCATACTTCACAAAGGGAGAAGCGCAGGTAATATGTACAGAATTTGTTTTCCATAAATGTTAGGCCAATACTTTCCCATGCTGCATACTCCATAAGGGCATTTAATTATAGTGTCACTGATACATTCTGTCATAGGGGTAGGTTTGGGCTCACCTGGTTTCTTTGTAGCTAAAGAGTTCCTTGGAGGTGTATGGCTCCTCCCTTCAGGATAGAGCTCCTTACCAATTCTCCAATTAGCATAAAGGTATTCTACATCTCATTGTCAGTCTAAACTTCACCCGCCACGGAAGAGTAGTTATGGCTGACAGAAAGAAGAGATATGTGTAAGTATTAGTATTTCACACTAGCGTCTTTGTGCACCCACAGTTTGCCTTTTATAATAAGGGAACTTTGTTACTGGCTTTGTTCAGCTTTAAACTACACCAAATCACATAAGCATATGCTTCATTTATTTAACCCCATCAGGGCACTGTCACATACTTCACAAACTTTACTCCATAGAACAATAAGAAAGTGCATATATTTTTGGGGGCGTGTCCGGCACGCCAAAGAACATGGACGTGTGAGAGCTGAGCTCCACAGGCCCCAACATATAACCATACTCACAAATACCCTTCAATCCACCCCCCGACCCTAAAAAAAACTACCTCCTACCACATAAACACCCCGCGATGACCACCAAACAAAGAGCGGCGCCGGGCCAGGGCGCAATCAATTTCTTCCCGCAATCTCAGTGGAGCTCGGATCCCTCGCCGAAAAATCAAGATGGCGCCGGGCCGAGTACTGCACGAGGCCCTAAACAGCAGGCCGCGGCTAAGGAGCAGAGAGAGCCAGCGCAAACCCCGGAGTCTCTCCCCACGAGAGAATTTATGCGTGACCTGATGTCTGGCATGCTGGATGAGCTACATGTCTCTATCCAGCGAGACCTGAAAGCAGCCGTCACGGAATTGAGGCTGGAGATAGCGGGTCTCACGGAGAGAACGACGGCGCTGGAAACGAAAATGGAGGATTCCCTCCAAACGCAAACGGCCACTGATAATGAGCTATACAGACTGGGCATGGAGATCAGCTTCTTAAAGGATAGCTTGGAAGATCAAGAAAACCGCGAGAGAAGGCAAAACCTGAGGATCCGTGGTATCCCTGAGACAATCATGCCAGATCAACTCCAGGCATACCTCCGTGGACTCTTTACAACACTATGTGCAGACCTGGACCCGAGGGACCTCGAGATGGACAGAGCCCGTCGTGCCCTCGGGCCCAGATCAGATGACCCGCACAAATCCAGAGACACCATAGTCAGGCTGCATCATTATCTCACCAAAGAGAGGTTGATGTCAGCCTGCAGGAAGGCTAACCCCCTCGTGTACCACGACGACAACCTACAGATTTACAATGATCTTGCTAAACAAACCATCAATAAAAGAATGGAGCTTAAACCCCTGACCACTCTCCTCAGAGAAAACGAGATTCAGTATAAATGGGGATTTCCATTTAAACTGATCGTCGTCAGGAATGGAAGGACCCACATTGTCAGACACCCCACGGAGATGACAAGAATGGCAAGGGCAGTGGGACTATCCCCCCCTCCATCGTGGAGCGCTGACCCACAGGATCACCAAGACCAAGAGAACGAAGGCCCTGCAGTGAGGGCATCCGAGCGCCTGACAGGCCGCAGAAACAGAAAATAAAACCTTAAAAACAAACCTTTCTGCTTTCCCAGTTCGAGTACTGCACTGTCACGTTGCACCGCATGAGGTCCCTCACGCAAGCTCCCTGCACAGAAGCTGGAACAACCCTGGAGCAGCACAACGAGGAACACACGGCACAAACCAGAAGAGGGCGCCATTCCTGCCTGGAATTGCGAGCCGAGGAGACCGCCTGTGGATCCAGAATGACCAGCACAGAGCGCCGATCACGTGCCCAGGAGGAGGAGCCAACCAGGGGACCGGCACAAAGCTTACCATCTGAGTCGCAGTAAAGTAACCCTTTGGGTGGGGGGGAGGGGCTGGGCGTCGTGGGTGGGGGAGGGAGAGGATTCCTTTATGGAGATCAGACGGACGGAGACCCTCCACAGATTCCCGTGCCTGTGCCGCCCCCCCTCCCCCCCCTCATTAATCCCTGGGCTGCAACAGCCGGCAACCCAGAGTGCTTGGTCACTCACAAAGTTTACATCCTGACCCACCTGAGGCACGAGATCGGGCCCCCCCTCCACCAACAGAAAACTGTAAGTACAATTTTTGCTACGAGTGGGGCCTCTCAGCATACGGGAATAAAACCTATCTGTGCTGGTGTCCTCTGAGCCCCCACAAATACACTCCAGACCAGACATGCGCACAGCAACAAAAAGTGACATGTGCTTACCTTCATCCCTAAAAGGTTTAAAGTTAGTAGGAGTTATTAGTAACGCTGCCCCTACCCCATCCTAACCCATCTATTCCCTGCTCACACTCCCTCCCTCCACTCGCCCCCTAGCGTTTTCCCCTCCTCATCCCCACCCCTCTTTTTCCCCGCCCCCTAGCTTCCATATCCCCTCCCCGTCCCCCCCCCTCTGCTTCCCTTACCCCTTCCCCAGCCATCCCTTACTAGTCCAAAAGAGAACGCTCTTAAACTCAATAATCCTGGAACCCACCGCCAACTAGGACGGCGCCAACCAGCAGACTGAGCACAGAATGGACCCAAAGAAGCTCTAACCAGAGCCACTGGTCTCAGAGAGACTCATTGTAACCTGCACAATGTTGGCCCAATTAGCAATCACATACACACGTCGTGGACTATACACAAGGCAGCAGCTACACCAATATAAATGTCCCCCCTGGTAGTCGGCCATACAAACTGTGGATTCCTCCCCCCCCCTCCCCCTCCCCCCTCCCCCTCCCTTCCCTCGCCATCCCCCCCTCCCCCCTCTCCCTTCCTCCCCCCCCTCCCCCCTCCCACTTCCACCCCCCCCCCTTTTTTTTTTTCTCCTCCCCCCCCCTCTCTCCACCCCCTCTCCCTTCCACCCCCCCCCCTCCTCGCCCCCTCTCCCCTCCACCCCCCCATCCCCCCTCTCCCCCCCACCCCCCCTCCCCCCTATCCCCCCACCCCTCCTCCCCCCTATCCCCCCACCCCTCCCTCTCCCCTATCCCCCCTCTCCCCCCCACCCTCTCCCCCCTCTCCCCCCACCCCCTCCTCCCCCCTCTCCCCTCCACCCCCCCTCCCCCCCCCCACCCCACTTCCGTCTGTCCCCCCATACCCCCCTCTCCCCTCCGCCCCCCCCCCCTTTCCCCACTGCCCACCCCCACCACCCTCCCCAGGACCACCCTCCCCCTCTCCCCCCTTCCTCTCCCCAATTAGGCACGAAATCCAACTGGCAATCCCCCCCCGTAATCACATGCACCCAATGCCCCCCCCTCCCCTCCCTTCCAACCCCAACCCTTGAAATGGGTCCAACCTAAATATTACTCTCGGGGAATCAAAAGAGACTCAGTACAAAGCCACAGGTTTATCTCAAATGTGACCCAGTGTGCTCACACTCATGAATCACATGTAAAGTCTAAATGCCTATCCGATAGGCTCCTGGATGCCTGCGCATAGACATCGCATGGCAACAAGTGGTGTAAAATGTATTATGACTTTGAGCATGCCTCAGTAGAGGCCAATGTGTGCTGGGCCCGAACTTGCCCAAAGGTAATCATTATGTGACAAATATGCAATTCCGTAAATATCTAAAAGGTACAGATCACCAACCCAAAGATAACACAAAGATAACACAACACTTAGTAATGCACTACTTAACCATCACATTCAACGCAATAACACACCCAGTTATGTGTCAGGAACCAAACCACAACCAACACATAACTCAAACACACTTGCTTCACACTCCGATTACCTATAAGAAGTGCAAATTAGATATCAGCTGACAAACATTGCACCGAACACGGACTCTGACCTTCTTGACACATTCGGAGTATTACCCAAAAGGCCTACGCCTCGGACGAGACAAAGCCAGAAGAACCCTGTACTACAAAATGTATAACTAAAACAATGTTCCCCATACCAATGTTAACAAATGATATCACAATGTGTACCATATCTTATCAGTATGCAAAAGATGTTATAACAGTACCATATAACACACGGCTGCTCAACTACAGACCCTGATCTACACTTTTCTTCCTCCCCTCCTGCCTGCCCCCCCCCTCCTTCCTTCCCTACCCCCCCCACCTCGTTCCTTACCTCCCTAACAACCACTCCCCGCCCATCCCCCCCTACCCCCCCTTCCCCCCCTCCCAACACCAATCCCCCCCCTCCCGCAGTAGCCCCACCTCCACCCCCCCCTTCCCATACCCCTACCTGTAACCAAAGGTCGAAGGGTCACACAAGCAACAGAGGGCCAGGACCTCACTGTTGCACCCCTGACCTCGGGCCCCGGACCCACCCCAGAACGGGTACATCTACCCGAACGCCGGTCTCTCGGAGACAAGGCAAAACCACATTTAGACCTTTCCAAGGCCTATTCTCACTTCTTCTTCGTCTGCTGACCCTGTCCCGGCAGATCTATCCCTCTCCCCCCCTCCCCTCCCCCAACCACCCCCTCGCCTGAGCAGCCCGACTATAAGCCCTCAAAGAAAGTCATAGAAGCCATACCCCCTACTTTAAAAAACTGCACTCCCGTGCACAACATCTCCCCAAAAAATGGGAGCAGGGTCTCAGCTAGTGGGAAAGCTGAGACCTCAAGCCCACGCACCATAAATTTAAAGCATTAAAATGGCAACGTCAGCCCCGATTAGAGTCAGATCTCTAAACGTAAAAGGACTGCAAAATCATAGAAAGCGACGATTGGCCCTCCAGGACATGAAAAAAACAAGGGGGGACATTATATTCCTACAGGAGACCCACTTCACATCCCAGGACCCCCCAAATTTATTCAAAAAAATGTTCCCAACAAGCTTTTTTGCTTCATTCAGCAGTAAGAAAAGGGGTGTAGCTATCCTGATCAGACAAGGCACCCCATTCAATCATATCAAAACAGCGGACCCAGAGGGTAGATTTCTAGTGGTGTATGGCTCTTTAGCGGGCTCGACAATTGCCCTGATCAATGTATACGCCCCAAACGAAAACCAAATTGAATTTCTACAGACTGTTCTCGAGGGCGTCGACCCGGGATATCTATCCTCGATGATAGTGGGAGGAGACCTAAATATGGTGCTAAACCCCACCGAGGATAGATCAACCACGATGGGACCCCCCCGCACAACCCACTCCCAGATCAAGGGGAAAAGGTTTATTGGAATTCTAAATGAATTTTCATTAGTGGACATATGGAGATCCCAGCATCAGGGCCAGAGAGACTATACCTTTTACTCAGCTCCTCACCAGACTTATTCTCGAATAGATTATTTCCTGACCACAAAAAACGTACTGGCGGCAACCACTGAATCAGACATTGGCTCTATCACATGGTCGGATCACGCCCCAATCACCTTGACACTATCACTCCCCCTTTGAAAAAACAACAAATTACTCTTGGAGATTTAACGATTCGCTATTAAATCACCCTGAGATAGAAAGGGAAATAAGAGCCTCACTTAAGGACTATTTCCTTTTCAATACAGGCACAGTTTCCTCTCCAGCAATCCTATGGGAAGCCCATAAGGCAACCATCAGAGGGAAAATCATCTCCATCGCCTCCCATAGGAAAAAAGCCCGCCTAATACAAATCAAGGAACTAACAGATAGCATTAAAACAATAGAACAAGCCCATAAGGCAGACCCTACAAAAAAACTATATAAACAATTGCTTGCAACTAGATCAAAACTTAGGCAAATTCAGCTGGAGGATGTGGAAAAGGCCCTAAAATGGACAAACCAACTGTACTACGACAAAGGGAACAAGGCTGACAGACTCTTAGCAAGTAAACTAAGAGGGGTGCAAAAGCGATCCCAAATAACAGCTATCAAAAGTAAATCTGGTGAGATACAATATAGCGAGAAAAAAATCGCAGAGGAATTCACTAAATACTACACCGAGTTATATAACCTCAGATCCAAAAATGACCGCTCTCCACCAATAACTAAAGACAATATAACACAATATCTGAATAAATGCCAACTCTCCACCTTAACGGTGGAGGAGAACACAGTCCTCAATGCTGAGATTACAAAAGAGGAACTGGAAATGGCGGTCAAATCATTAAAGATCACCAAGTCACCTGGCCCTGACGGTTTCACCAATGTTTACTATAAAAGATTCCTGCCCACACTATCCAAACATCTTCTAGCTACATTTAACCATTTCATGGAAGGAAATCAGATTCCCGCGTCAATGTCTCTAGCTAATCTGGCCATCATTCACAAGGACGGCAGAGACCCGATGCAGTGTGGAGCTATCGTCCAATTTCCCTACTTAACAGTGATCTCAAACTATACAGTAAAATTCTGGCTAACAGATTAAATCCCATCTTACCGAGGCTCATAAATATAGATCAAGTCGGATTCGTAATGAGCAGACAAGCCTCAGATAATACTCGGAAGATAATCAACATAATTGAGCATGTCCACCTCTCGGGGACCAAAGCACTTTTATTAAGCCTAGACGCAGAGAAGGCGTTCGATAGGATAAACTGGCAATTCCTGGACCAAACTATGCGTAAATTCGGCTTCAAAGACGCATACCTAGAGGGGGTCCGTAGATTATACCACAACCCATCAGCAACGGTAAAACTACCAGGCGGCAATAACCAGAGGTTCGAGATTACAAATGGTACTCGACAGGGGTGCCCCTTATCTCCTCTCCTCTTTGCACTAACCATAGAACCGCTGGCATCAGCAATAAGGCTCAATAGAGACATCCAGGGAATAGAAATTGGACAAAGGCAGCACAAAATATCCCTATTTGCTGATGATGTCATACTAACCCTCTCCAAACCTCAAATCTCCCTACCCAACCTTCATAAAGAACTCCATGAATTTGGACAAATTTCAGGATATAAAATAAACCAAGACAAATCGGAGGCCCTGAATCTAAGCCTGCCAGAGCCAGAGGTGAAACTCCTCAAACTAAATTTTGACTATCGTTGGAGCTCCTCCTGTATCAAATATTTGGGAGTTAAGATATCGAGAACTTACCAAACTCTTTACCAACATAACTATCCGGCATTGCTCAAAAAAATCAAACAAGATCTAGACAAATGGGGAGGATACCAAATATCATGGATCGGGAGGATGGTCTCGGTTAAAATGAACATACTCCCGAGATTGCTATACTACTTCCAGACACTCCCGGTCCCCATCCCTGGCTCAGAATTAAAGAATATTCAAAAATCAATTTTCCACTTTATTTGGCAAGGTAAAAAACCTAGAGTCGCCAAAACGGTTCTTCTGGCCCCAAGGGGAAGAGGAGGACTAGGAGTCCCAGACGTGTCAAGATACTTGTGCAGGTTTTCAAATTGGAGCGGAGCGCTGGGTGACTCAGGATTATGAAAAAGAAAAATAAATGCAATAGTGCAGATGGTATAACAATGATAGTCTGAATAAAAATGTTCTCTGTAATAGTTGTACTCACAGATTGTACTATCAAATATAAGCGTATCAGAGACCCTTCTCTCTCTGATGGGAGCCCTTTAATGGATACCCCTCAGAGTGGTGTGTTGATACAGGAAGCTTGTAGTATGGTTGGTCAATTATTCTCCCAGGGGTATGTGAAAGTAAAAGAGAGAACGCACAATAGAGTAGTATAGTCTAAATTGTATTGGCAGCAATCGATAAATATATGTATAATACACTCACATTTTGTAATAAAATTATGTTCGAGGGAGAGGACAGCTGTGGATGGAGAACGCCGGTTTTTCCAGGAGCGGCGGAACCCTTCCGCATACGTCACGGATGCCCTCGTCACGTCCTGTGTTGTCTTGGGTCAGGGCGGAAGAGGCTGCCTGGTGTGTCCGTCTCCTGATGGTTTGCCAGCAGTTGTCTCCCGATCTCCTCAGCACAATCACCTCCCACAGCGGATCGATTCTACGCGTTTCGCTGTGGCTTCTTCAGGAACTCTCCCTCGAACATAATTTTATTACAAAATGTGAGTGTATTATACATATATTTATCGATTGCTGCCAATACAATTTAGACTATACTACTCTATTGTGCGTTCTCTCTTTTACTTTCACATACCCCTGGGAGAATAATTGACCAACCATACTACAAGCTTCCTGTATCAAGACACCACTCTGAGGGGTATCCATTAAAGGGCTCCCATCAGAGAGAGAAGGGTCTCTGATACGCTTATATTTGATAGTACAATCTGTGAGTACAACTATTACAGAGAACATTTTTATTCAGACTATCATTGTTATACCATCTGCACTATTGCATTTATTTTTCTTTTTCATAATCCTGAGTCACCCAGCGCTCCGCTCCAATTTGAAAACCTGCACAAGAACCATCTGGACCTGAACAGTCCGCCTTAAGGGTGTAGAGCTGCTTTTTTCATTATTGTATTGCACTTTAATATTTATATATTTTTTCACACATTGGTGAAGGTCACTAAACACAATTTGTGTATTGATTATTAATTGAACATCACTGTCACGTATATCACATAATTACTTAATTATTTAATATTCACTTATCTTTGAGAAGCGCCCGGTTTTTATTCTGTGTCAAGATACTACCTGGCCGCACAACTGCGACAGGCGGTGGTCTGGAACACTAGCCCGAAACAATACTGTTGGCTAGGTATAGAAACACATTATGCCGGGACGCCCTCACTACCAGCTTGCCTTTGGTCCATGAGTAAGGAAGACATGCCAAGTAACAAATTCCAATTAGGCCCAATGAGACACACCTGGGAAATTTGGACGAAATGCAGATATAAATTTAAGCTCATGTCACCTCACTCCCAACTTACACCAATTGTTGACCTCCTGAGCTTTGGGCAGTTCCTGAGTTATCAAAATCTACGGACCAAATATGAACTAAGAGACCTAAACATCTTCAAATACCTACAAATTCGGCACTTCACTCAAACATTATCCCCAACGTTGGAATTTCCCCCTCTCACTGGCTTTGAAAGGCTCTGCAGGGAGCCCGGCCATCAGAAAGGTCTTATAACGCAAATATGTGCAGAGCTTGAGAAAGCCTCAGAAGCTCCGACGCACGACTATATGCTGCATTGGGCAGCAGAATTGGACATTGTTATAGACCGAGAGGATTGGGAAAGTATTTGGGAAACAGCCTCAGGAACTTCCATATGCACCACAATAAAAGAGAATATTTATAAAATCCTGTTTCGCTGGTATCTCACCCCAGCCAAAATTAGCCAAATCTACCCACTGGCCTCCGACCTATGTTGGAGAGGCTGCGGTCAACGGGGGGACATGGCCCACATCTGGTGGTCATGTCCAGAAATTCAAAAATACTGGGAAACTATACATAATCTTATAAAAGAGGTCACAGACCTCACAATCCTAATTGAACCGCTGACCTACCTATTGGCCAGGCCCCTAGAGACACTGGACCGACCAACAGGCAAATTAATCTCCCTTATTCTCACGGCGGCCAGATGTGCGGTGGCAGCCGCCTGGAAGAAGGTGTCTCCCCCCTCCAGACAGACGGTGATAAACAGAATCAATGATGTAAAAGACATGGAGAGACTGTCTGCATTTGTGAAAAGGTCCACTACCACCTTCAACAAAACTTGGGATCCGTGGTACACACGTATGACCCAGACCAATAGAACTAATACATAAATACAGCCCTGGAGGCCATCATGAGAGATGGCAAGTGTTTGGGCGGATCAGGACGAGGGGGTGATACACCCGCTTCCCCCCCTCCCCCCCTCCTCCCCTCTCTCTCCTTTCTCTTTCATCTTCTCTCTGTTTCAACTCCATGCTACCCTGATTGACGTCGGAGGAACAGGGGGACGTGGAGTCTCTTTCTTTCAAAATGTTAAAAACTGTATTAGGCCGGGGGCGTGTCGATGACGTCGACCGAGACGGAAGGGTAAGAGGAGAGCTCCTGAGACCCTAATGCTGCAAACGAATTAAATATAGATTTACCCCGACTTTCCCGACCGCAAAATATATGCAGCAAACCTCTAACCACTCAGGCATGTCCCATAAAACAAAAACCCAGCCCGGGCAGAGCGTTACAAAGTATTTCCCCCCGGCGAAACAGAGCTCCGACTCGGGCTTGAAAAAACAAGATGGCGCCTCCCCGCCTGGCGCACGTGGAGCAAAGTCGCCGGCAACGGAGCGGGACCGGCAGCAAGAAATGCCGCCCACGGAGGAAGGAATAACAAAGGCCTTCCTAGAGGAGTTGCATAATAAACTTTACCGATCCCTACAGTCCAACCTGCGCGAAGCGGTGGACGAGTTAAAACAGGACATACAAGGCCTAACAAAAAGAACCGTAGCACTGGAGACCAAATTAGAGGAGGCCCTCAAACATCAAGAGGCCGCGGACAAAGAAATTAATCGGCTGGGTGCAGAGGTGCGCGCCCTACAAGACGACATCGAGGATCAAGAGAACCGCGACCGCCGCCAAAACCTCAGAATAAGAGGGGTGCCGGAAGCGGTTCTCCCAGGCCAGCTCAGAGAATACCTCAGAGACTTCTTCACCACAGTCTGCGAGGATCTGGAGGAAAGAGACCTCGAGATCGACAGGGTCCACCGTGCGCTGGGCCCGCGATCGGATGACCCCAACCGGAGAAGGGATGTGGTCGTCCGAATGCACAGATACTCGACTAAGGAGAAGATAATTAGTGCCTGTCGGGAGAAGGACTCGGTCTGTTTCAGAGACGAACCCATACAAGTCTATAGTGACTTGTCTAAGAAAACGATCGACCGCCGCAAAGAACTGAAGCCACTGACTCTCTTACTAAGAGAAAATGGAATAAAGTATAAATGGGGGTTTCCCTTCAGATTGGTAATACCACATAAAGGGAAATACTTTATCACCCGTTACCCGGAAGACATACCTCAGGTAGTGCGAGCTCTGGGACTGACCCCCCCTGCATCCTGGCCCGTGGAGGAACGCGGCCCTCAGAGACAGGAGCCTGAAGATCCCCCGACGAGAGCCTCTGAGCGTCTAGCGGGGCAAAGGCAACCAAAACAAAGATAACTCAGCCGTGATACAGAGCCCCAGGCGAGCCGGAGCAGTCAGAAGATTGCGGCAGCCCGTCGAGGCGAGATCCCACCCGCGGCTGGATCAAAGACCTTACCAGCCCTTGGTAAGATCCCCTCCGAAGGAAGATCCTTTACTGGTACTCACCCAGACCGGTCCCGTCTGGCCACGCAAGCGGGAAGAGGAGACATCGACTGCCTTCAACGCCGGATCAAGAGCGGAGTCTCGCGAGGCTACATCATCCCCCCGTGACACGGCCTGGATTCTGCTTTCCTCCGGCAAAGCGGAAGCGGAGGACCCCCTCCAGACGGAGCGAAACAACCCTCCGACCAGGACGTTGACCACCGGACAGGGTCTATACAAGGTCCCAGGGGTGATTTGAGGCAGTTGCCTCTCCCCCGAGTTTTGAACACCTCCCCTGATGAAAGACCTGCTCCAGAAGGGTCTGTGGCATAAAGTTTAAGTTGTACATAGTTAGAATATGTGTGCTGTTAGTTAATATACCGTATTTCCTCGATTCTAAGACGCACTTTTTTTCCCAATTTCACATCTCTGAAATAGGGGTGCGTTTTAGAATCGACGTACTAAAAAAAAAAAAAAAAAAAAACCTGCTTGGGGGCGCTGCAGACGGAGGGCGTGCAGCTTTCAGCGTTTTAACAAAAAGCGCGGTAGCCGTCTGCTTGAACCACGGCCCCCCGCCCGCTCTCCCCCTTGTCTCAGTTGGTTGCTTGAAGTGCTGCCCCCCCCTCTGCGACCCACAGCAGTGCGGCTGTAGCGGCACCACCAGCTGACCGCCCCTGACTGCTACTCACAGCTTCCAGCCCCACGAGCCCTCTGCTACTCACAGCTTCCAGCCCTCTGCTACTCACAGCTTCCAGCCCTCTGCTACTCACAGCTTCCAGCCCTCTGCTACTCACAGCTTCCAGCCCTCTGCTACTCACAGCTTCCAGCCCTCTGCTACTCACAGCTTCCAGCCCCATGAACCCTCCGCCCCCCCCCCCTCTGCTACTCACAGCTTCCAGCCCCACGAGCCCTCCGCTACTCACAGCTTCCAGCCCTCTGCTACTCACAGCTTCCAGCCCCACGAGCCCTCTGCTACTCACAGCTTCCAGCCCTCTGCTACTCACAGCTTCCAGCCCTCTGCTACTCACAGCTTCCAGCCCTCTGCTACTCACAGCTTCCAGCCCTCTGCTACTCACAGCTTCCAGCCCTCTGCTACTCACAGCTTCCAGCCCTCTGCTACTCACAGCTTCCAGCCCCATGAACCCTCCGCCCCCCCCCCTCTGCTACTCACAGCTTCCAGCCCCACGAGCCCTCCGCTACTCACAGCTTCCAGCCCTCTGCTACTCACAGCTTCCAGCCCCATGAACCCTCCGCCCCCCCCCCTCTGCTACTCACAGCTTCCAGCCCCACGAGCCTTCCGCTACTCACAGCTTCCAGCCCTCTGCTACTCACAGCTTCCAGCCCTCTGCTACTCACAGCTTCCAGCCCCATGAACCCTCCGCCCCCCCTCTGCTACTCACAGCTTCCTGCCCCATGAACCCTCCGCCCCCCCCCTCTGCTACTCACAGCTTCCTGCCTCATGAACCCTCCACTACTCACAGCTTCCAGCCCTCTGCTACTCACAGCTTCCAGCCCCATGAACCCTCCGCCCCCCCCCCCCCCCTCTGCTACTCACAGCTTCGGCTGCCAGCCCCACGAGCCCTCCGACCCCTCCCTTGTCTCTGTCACTCTGTGTGTGTATGTGTCTCTCTCTGTGTGATTCTCTGTCACTCTGTGTGTGTATGTGGCTCTCTCTGTGTGATTCTATCACTCTGTGTGTGTGTATGTGTCTCTGTGTATGTGTGTGTGTCTCTGTCACTCTGTGTGTGTGTATGTGTCTCTCTCTGTGTGATTCTCTGTCACTCTGTGTGTGTATGTGGCTCTCTCTGTGTGATTCTCTGTCACTCTGTGTGTGTATGTGGCTCTCTCTGTGTGATTCTATCACTCTGTGTGTGTATGTGTCTCTGTGTATGTGTGTGTGTCTCTGTCACTCTGTGTGTGTGTATGTGTCTCTCTCTGTGTGATTCTCTGTCACTCTGTGTGTGTATGTGTCTCTCTCTGTGATTCTCTGTCACTCTGTGTGTGTATGTGGC
Source organism: Ascaphus truei (assembly GCF_040206685.1). Classification (NCBI taxonomy): domain Eukaryota; kingdom Metazoa; phylum Chordata; class Amphibia; order Anura; family Ascaphidae; genus Ascaphus; species Ascaphus truei. Next base: position 470,640,532 of record NC_134484.1, read on the forward strand.
TCTCTCTGTGTGATTCTCTGTCACTCTGTGTGTGTATGTGTCTCTCTCTGTGTGATTCTATCACTCTGTGTGTGTATGTGTCTCTGTGTATGTGTGTGTGTCTCTGTCACTCTGTGTGTGTATGTGTCTCTCTCTGTGTGATTCTCTGTCACTCTGTGTGTGTATGTGTCTCTCTCTGTGTGATTCTCTGTCACTCTGTGTGTGTATGTGGCTCTCTCTGTGTGATTCTCTGTCACTCTGTGTGTGTATGTGTCTCTCTCTGTGTGATTCTATCACTCTGTGTGTGTATGTGTCTCTGTGTATGTGTGTGTGTCTCTGTCACTCTGTGTGTGTATGTGTCTCTCTCTGTGTGATTCTCTGTCACTCTGTGTGTGTATGTGTCTCTCTGTGTGATTCTCTGTCACTCTGTGTGTGTATGTGTCTCTCTCTGTGTGATTCTATCACTCTGTGTGTGTATGTGTCTCTGTGTATGTGTGTGTGTCTCTGTCACTCTGTGTGTGTGTATGTGTCTCTCTCTGTGTGATTCTCTGTCACTCTGTGTGTGTATGTGTCTCTCTCTGTGTGATTCTCTGTCACTCGGTGTGTGTTTGTGTCTGTGTGTGTGTGTCTCTGTCACTCTGTGTGTGTATGTGTCTCTCTCTGTGTGATTCTCTGTCACTCTGTGTGTGTATGTGTCTCTCTCTGTGTGATTCTCTGTCACTCGGTGTGTGTTTGTGTCTGTGTGTGTGTGTGTGTCTCTGTCACTCTGTGTGTGTATGTGTCTCTCTCTGTGTGATTCTCTGTCACTCTGTGTGTGTGTGTGTATGTGTCTCTCTCTGTGTGACTCTGTGTGTGTTTGTGTATGTGTGTGTGTCTCTGTCACTCTGTGTTTGTGTATGTGTCTCTATGTGTGTCCCCCTCCCCACCACTGTCTCCCTCCCCCTCCACTGTCTCCCTCCCCCCCTCCCCTCCACTGTCTCCCTCCCCCCCTCCCCTCCACTGTCTCCCTCCCCCCTCCCCTCCACTGTCTCCCTCCCCCCCTGCCCTCCACTGTCTCCCTCCCCCCCTCCCCTCCACTGTCTCCCTCCCCCCCTCCCCTCCACTGTCTCCCTCCCCCCCTCCCCTCCACTGTCTCCCTCCCCTCCACTGTCTCCCTCCCCTCCACTGTCTCCCTCCCCCTCCCCTCCACTGTCTCCCTCCCCCCCTCCCCTCCACTGTCTCCCTCCCCCCCTCCCCTCCACTGTCTCCCTCCCCCCCCTCCCCTCCACTGTCTCCCTCCCCCCCTCCCCTCCACTGTCTCCCTCCCCCCCTCCCCTCCACTGTCTCCCTCCCCCCCTCCCCTCCACTGTCTCCCTCCCCCCTCCCCTCCACTGTCTCCCTCCCCTCCACTGTCTCCCTCCCCACTCCCCTCCACTGTCTCCCTCCCACCCTCCCCATCCACTGTCTCCCTCCCCCCCTCCCCATCCACTGTCTCCCTCCCCCCTCCCCATCCACTGTCTCCCTCCCCCCCTCCCCATCCACTGTCTCCCTCCCCCCCTCCCCATCCACTGTCTCCCTCCCCATCCACTGTCTCCCTCCCACCCTCCCCATCCACTGTCTCCCTCCCACCCTCCCCATCCACTGTCTCCCTCCCACCCTCCCCATCCACTGTCTCCCTCCCACCCTCCCCATCCACTGTCTCCCTCCCACCCTCCCCTCCACTGTCTCCCTCCCCTCCACTGTCTCCCTCCCCTCCACTGTCTCCCTCCCCCCTCCCCTTCACTGTCTCCCTCCCACCCTCCCCATCCACTGTCTCCCTCCCCCCTCCCCTCCACTGTCTCCCTCCCCCCTCCCCTCCACTGTCTCCCTCCCCCCTCCCCTCCACTGTCTCCCTCCCCCCTCCCCTCCACTGTCTCCCTCCCCTCCACTGTCTCCCTCCCCACTCCCCTCCACTGTCTCCCTCCCACCCTCCCCATCCACTGTCTCCCTCCCCCCCTCCCCATCCACTGTCTCCCTCCCCCCCTCCCCATCCACTGTCTCCCTCCCCCCCTCCCCATCCACTGTCTCCCTCCCCCCCTCCCCATCCACTGTCTCCCTCCCCCCCTCCCCATCCACTGTCTCCCTCCCCATCCACTGTCTCCCTCCCACCCTCCCCATCCACTGTCTCCCTCCCACCCTCCCCATCCACTGTCTCCCTCCCACCCTCCCCATCCACTGTCTCCCTCCCCCCCTCCCCATCCACTGTCTCCCTCCCCATCCACTGTCTCCCTCCCACCCTCCCCATCCACTGTCTCCCTCCCACCCTCCCCATCCACTGTCTCCCTCCCACCCTCCCCATCCACTGTCTCCCTCCCACCCTCCCCATCCACTGTCTCCCTCCCACCCTCCCCATCCACTGTCTCCCTCCCACCCTCCCCATCCACTGTCTCCCTCCCACCCTCCCCATCCACTGTCTCCCTCCCACCCTCCCCATCCACTGTCTCCCTCCCACCCTCCCCATCCACTGTCTCCCTCCCACCCTCCCCATCCACTGTCTCCCTCCCACCCTCCCCATCCACTGTCTCCCTCCCACCCTCCCCATCCACTGTCTCCCTCCCACCCTCCCCATCCACTGTCTCCCTCCCACCCTCCCCTCCACTGTCTCCCTCCCACCCTCCCCTCCACTGTCTCCCTCCCCTCCACTGTCTCCCTCCCCTCCACTGTCTCCCTCCCCTCCACTGTCTCCCTCCCCTCCCCTCCACTGTCTCCCTCCCCTCCACTGTCTCCCTTCTTCCCCATCCCCTTCTCCCCATCCCCTTCTCCCCCATCCCCTTCTCCCCCATCCCCTTCTACCCCCATCCCTCCATTCCCTCCTTTCTCCCCTCCATTCCCTCCTTTCTCCCCCCCTTCCCTCCTTTCTCCCCCCTTCCTTCCTTTCTCTCCCCCCCTTCCTTCCTTTCTCTCCCCCCCTTCCTTCCTTTCCCTTCCCTCCTTTCTCTCCCCCCTTCCCTCCTTTCTCTCCCCCCCTTCCCTCCTTTCTCTCCTTCCTCCCCCCATCCATTCTCTCTCTGCTCATCCGATACTGTCTCTCTCTCTCCCCATTCTGTGTCTGCCTCTCTCTAGTGCAGATAAATGTATGCTACTGTTTGCTTAAAAAAAAAAAAAATCTGCACATTTAATATATTGGGGTTTTTTTTCCCACAATTTTTTTTATTAAATCAAGGGTGCGTCTTAGAATCGATGGCGTCTTAGAATCGAGGAAATAGGGTAGTTACAAGTTAATGGTAACACTGTAATAGCTATATAGACTGAAGCTCCAGAGGGGAAAATGATTATCACCCCCCCCCCTGCAATGCGGCCATTTACCCAGATAACCTGCCCCTCTCCTCATCCCAGCCCTCCCTTCCCTATACCCCCCTCCCTGCCTCCCCCTCTCCTTCCCTCCCCTCTTCCCCCACCCTTCCCCCCCCTCTTCCCCCACCCTTTCCCCCCCCTCTTCCCCCACCCTTTCCCCCCCCTCTTCCCCCACCCTTTCCCCCCCCTCTTCCCCCACCCTTTCCCCCCCCTCTTCCCCCACCCTTTCCCCCCCCTCTTCCCCCACCCTTTCCCCCCCCTCTTCCCCCACCCTTTCCCCCCCCTCTTCCCCCACCCTTCCCCCCCCTCTTCCCCCACCCTTCCCCCCCCTCTTCCCCCACCCTTCCCCCCCCTCGTCCCCCACCCTTCCCCCCACCCTTCCCCCCCCTCTTCCCCCACCCTTCCCCCCCCTCTTCCCCCACCCTTCCCCCCCCTCTTCCCCCACCCTCCCCCCCCTCTTCCCCCACCCTCCCCCCCCCTCCCCCCTTTCCCTTCCCCCCCCCCTCCCCCCTTTCCCTTCCCCCCCCTCCCCCCTTTCCCTTCCCCCCCCCCTCCCCCCTTTCCCTTCCCCCCCTCCCCCCTTTCCCTTCCCCCCCCTCCCCCCTTTCCCTTCCCCTCCCCCCTCCCCCCTTTCCCTTCCCCTCCCCCCTCCCCCCTCCCCCCCCTCTCCCATTGTCCCTCCCCTTTCCCACTGCCCCTTGCTTACTCCAATGAATAGACCAGGATATCCAAAGGTAGCAAAGAAATTCTGATCATAGAATGTAGACTGTATATCTATATGAGGAGGTAATTGATGAAAAAGCAAATGATTGTATAAACCACTTAAATCAAAAGATGTCTAAATGTATGTGTTTCAACCCTGTATACCTATAAGTCCCCCCCCACCCACCCTTCCCCCCCCCCTTCCACCCCCCCCTCTTCCCCCTTTCCCTCCTTCCCCTCACCTCCCCTCCCCCTCCTTACCCCCACCCCCAGTCAAGGTTATTGTAAATCCCAAGACTCCCATAGGTACCAGAGAAACTCGGATCTCCCACTGAATGTTGCCCCTTCCCACAAGGCAGTGATTAATGTAATGACATATTGCCATGCAGTTTATAGGAAACATGATGACTTCATGGTGTAAGAACCACCTTCCTGTACCCCTTGTTACACTTTGATACTCCCCGCCTTTTCCCCCCCCCCTCTCCCTATATCCCTCCCCCCACCCCCCCCCCCCCACTCCCCCCCCACTCTTTTTTCCCCGTCCATCCTCCTCCTTTCCTCCTCCCCCCCCTCCCCCTTCCTTCCCCCCTTCCCGCCCCCCCCCTCCCACACACCCCCCTCCTCCCCCCCTTTTCCCCCCAGATACAGAACTACCCAGGAATACAACTCACACCCGCTTAGATTAGAATATGCCCACTAGGCCAAATAAGGGGAATAAAAATAACACCTCGCTAACCTAGTCTAGCCTATAATAAACAGAAAGGGTACCCAAAGTCAGGAGGCCCTTTCAAGATTGAATAGAAGTAATCAAAATTAAAAGATCAAAGCAGATTTCAGGCCCCAACACCTGACGACCAACTTTCCCTCTCCACATACCCCCCAAATTGGCCCCGACCACCCTTACCCCTTCCCACCAAATAGAGGCAAGTCTCACTCTCATGACTCCCCCCTCATCATAGGGAAAACAAGAGGGAATAGTGGGTAATACACGGATCTATAGGGTCCCTTCCTCGCCCATTCCGGTCGGTTATCGCCACCGGACTCACCCCCTAAGGGTGCTTTACCCGACAAACCGACTGCCCGTTAGGTCGGTCTTGTTCCTTTAAGACCAGAACAAGGTCTATTTTCCTCTCTTTCTGTTACCTGCTGAAACTATCCCAGCAGGCCCCCTCCCCCCCCCCCCCCCCTCACACCCTGGTTAACCAAGGCCCACAAAAAACGAGAGTACCATCTAGTTACGCACATAGCCACTGGTCCTTGTAAGGATAAGCAGGACCTAAAAAGCTGAGATAGAGAAGGGTGACAATGGCCAAACAAGGACCAATTAAATTAGTATCTCTCAATGTAAAGGGACTACAGAATAATAAGAAAAGAAGGCTAGCTCTTCAAGAATTAAAAAAGCTCAATGGTGATATTGTCTTTCTCCAGGAGACGCACTTCACTGCGCAGGAGCCGCCTAAAACATTTCAAAACACGTATCCTATGAGTTACTACTCATCATTTAGTAGTAAAAAAAGGGGAGTAGCTATATTGATTAGACAAGGCACCCCCTTCAATTTAACAAAAGTCACAACAGACCCAGAGGGTAGATTCGTGGTGGTGTATGGATCGCTGGCGGGGTCCGCGATCGCCCTGATCAACCTCTACGCCCCCAACGAAAATCAGACGGATTTCCTAAGAAAAGTATTAGAAGAAACTGACCCGGATTATTTGTCCTCCTTGTTAATAGGAGGTGATTTAAATATGGTACTCAACCCGACAGAGGACAAATCGACCACACTGGGTCGGCCACCCCCGCCCCAAGCAATAAGATTGGGGAAAAATTTCAGGGACATTATAAAGGATTTCTCCCTAGTAGATATTTGGAGAGCACAACACCAGGGACAAAGAGACTATACTTTTTTCTCGGCCCCTCACCAGACCTATTCTCGGATTGACTGTTTTCTTGCCACCAAGAATGTACTAGAGGCAACAACCGACACAGACATAGGTCCAATCACTTGGTCAGACCACGCACCAATTTCTTTATTTCTCACGGCCCCATTTATAAAAACATACACATATAATTGGAGACTAAACGATTCTCTTCTAAACAATAAAGAGACAGAAAAAGAAGTCAAAAGAGCCCTCAAGAATTACTTTAGACTAAACTTAGGCACGGTAGACTCCCCAGCTATCCTGTGGGAAGCCCACAAAGCGGCTATTAGAGGCCAACTTCTCTCGATAGCATCATATAGGAAGAAAGTCAAAGTAAAACTAACCAAAGAGCTCACGGATAAGATCATACAACTAGAGCAGCAACACAAACTGAACCCGTCCAGGAGAATTTACAAATTACTGACAGCTACCAGAACCAAATTAAAAGATATACAATTGGAAAATGTAGAAAAAGCCTTAAAATGGACGGGTCAGAGGTATTACGACAAAGGGAACAAAGCTGATAGACTTCTTGCTGGCAAGTTAAGAGGCGTACAAAAAAGATCACAGATCACGGTGATCAGGAATAGGTCTGGTGAGATAATCTATAATGAGAAAAAAATAGCGGAGGAATTTACCAAATTTTACACCAAACTATACAATCTGAGATCTGACTCCGCTATTCCAAAGTCAACCGCAGAAGCATCAATAATAAATTACCTTGCCGATTGTAATCTTCCCTCCCTGACAGAGGAGGAGAATGAAAGGTTAAATGGTAAAATAACAGTGGAAGAATTGTCAGCGGCGGTAAAAGCGTCCAAATCCTCCAAAGCGCCGGGACCTGACGGCTACACAAATTTCTACTATAAGAAATTCCTACCTATACTGACACCCCATCTTCTGAACCTGTTCAATTCCTTTATGGAAGGGAACCCAATACCAAACTCAATGTCCTCAGCTAATTTAGCTATAATCCATAAGGAGGGGAAAGACCCGACCCAGTGTGGAAGTTATAGGCCCATATCCCTTTTGAATAACGACTTAAAACTTTACAGTAAGATACTCGCGAACAGACTAAACCCCATATTACCTAGACTCATCCACCCAGACCAAGTTGGATTTGTCTCAGGACGACAAGCAGCGGATAACACACGTAAATTAATAAACATAGTCGACCATGTCCACATGTCCAAAACAAGGGCTATGCTACTGAGCCTAGATGCAGAGAAGGCATTCGATAGGATAGACTGGTTATTCCTAGATAAGACCTTGGAAAAATTTGGTTTCAAAGATAAGTTCCTGGATGGAATCCGGGCTCTCTACCAGAACCCTTCCGCTGCGGTTAAACTCCCAGGGGGAACGGGCGAGAGATTTCAAATTAAAAATGGCACAAGGCAGGGTTGTCCCCTATCTCCTCTTCTTTTCGCCCTCACGATCGAACCACTTGCAACCAAAATTCGAAATAATATAAATATACAGGGTGTCGAGATTGGGGAAACAAATTTTAAAATATCCCTATTCGCCGACGATATCATTCTTACCCTGTCCAGACCCCAAACTTCTCTTCCGAACCTTCAAAGAGAACTATCGGACTTTGGTAAAGTGTCTGGATATAAAATAAACAGCGGAAAGTCAGAGGCCTTAAATATCAGCCTACCTGACGTGGAAGTGAAACTACTCAAACTGAATTTCAACTACCGGTGGTGTCCTGCATATATTAAATATTTGGGAGTAAATATATCAAGACACTACAATGCTCTATATCAAGACAACTACCCAGCGCTCTGGGCAACAATTAAAAAAGATTTGGAACAGTGGCAAGGTTACCAGATATCTTGGATTGGGAGAATGGTCTCAATTAAGATGAATATTCTCCCTAGAATTTTGTACTACTTCCAGACACTCCCGATCCAGGTGCCTGGCACTGATCTAAAGAGCATACAAAACAGAATGTTTAATTTCATTTGGCAGGACAAAAGGCCCAGGGTTGCAAGATCGGTTCTGTTGGCACCAAGGAGTAGAGGGGGTATGGCTGTCCCAGATATACACAAATATTACATAGCAGCTCAATTGAAACAAGCTGTCATGTGGAATGCTGATCCAGCGAAACACTGCTGGATCGATATTGAATCTAAATATGCCAGAATGCCTTCTCTGCAGGCCTGCCTATGGAGTTTGGATAAAGGAGATAAGCAGATGCATAATTTAAAACTACAAGCGTCCCTGTTCACGTGGGATGTATGGTCAAAAAGCAAGACTAGATTCGGGCTGAGCTCTGCTAGCCCACAACTCACGCCCTTACCCAACAACCCAAAGTTTCCACCGGGATGCGGTTCTAAGCTATACGACCGACTTAAAGAGGGGGGGGTCGGGACGATCACGGACCTCCTGAGATTTGACACGTTCCTGAGCTTCCAAGAAGTCAAAGCCAAATATAAAATCAGGGAATTGGATACATTTAAATACTTACAAATCCGACATTTTGCCCAAAAGATATGCCCATCCCCAGAATTCCCCTCCCTTACAAAATTCGAACGATTGTGTCAAGCAAACACATACCAAAGGGGATTAATTTCTAGTATATATACCATTCTGTATAACTCAAAAACCATCCAAGAGCACGACTATATGCTCAAATGGGCTGCTGACCTGAACATCATAATAGAAAGGGAGATTTGGGAGGAAATTTGGCTAGCAGCCTCAGGAACGTCTCTATGCACCGTCACGAAGGAGAATATTTATAAAATTCTCTACCACTGGTACCTCACTCCAGCGAGGTTGAACCAGATATACCCCCTGGCGTCAGATTTGTGTTGGAGAGGCTGCGGTCATAGAGGGGACATGGCCCACATTTGGTGGACCTGCCCAGAAATTGAAAAGTATTGGACTAAGGTTCAAAATTTAATAAAAGAGGTCACAGACCTAGAATTAACTATAGAACCGCTGACCTTCCTACTTGCCAGGCCAATACCAGGTATTGCCCGGACAACTAGGAAATTAATCTCCCACATTCTAACTGCGGCCAGATGTGAGATTGCGGCATCCTGGAAGAGACAAACCACACCATCTAAAAAATCCATTAAAAAGAGGATCAGCGAAGTGATGACAATGGAGAAGTTGACGGCAATGCTGAGGCAAAGGCTCATTGCCTTTGATAAGATATGGGAACCCTGGTGGCTCTTCAACAGATGAAGGCCCTGACAGACAGAAAGCTAGTACTAGAGCAAACCAATCTCATCCGTTCCCCAATGCTGACCTAGTAGGTCCAAGTATCACAAAGATAGGGCCTCCAGGTTGTGAAGTTATCCCTCCCCCCCCCCCCTCACCCACCCCTCTTGATCCTTCTGTCCTCTCCCTTAGAGGACCTCCTTTTCAGGGTCACCTAAGGTGACCCCTTCTTTACCCCAGAAAAAGTTAAAATGTTTATGTATAAGGCGATGTAATGAAACTGTAAATCACCTGTTGTACCAATGCCTAATAAAACTATTTGAAAAAAAAAAACTGTATTAGGCCACATATGACCTGTTTTAACAAATTTGTTAACAATTACTACTGCCTAATAAAAAAAATTGGTAAAAAAGAAAAAAAAGAAAGTGCATATATTCAGTGCAGGTCTCTGCTAGACGGAGGTTACCTTGGCAAGGTCGGCAGGCTTGATCATGTTTTGATCAAAAGATGCAACCAAATGACTCCTTTGTTACACAGACTTAGGCTCTAAATGTAAAAATGTCACAAGTATGTTTTAGCCCAATTGGTAGGAGCGCAGGAATTGTTCTTTGTTTTTCCTAAATGTGAGGCCAATCCTTTTACCAGCTGAATACTTCACCAAGGGAGGAGCGCAGGTAAGGCTGAGTCCCCTCTGGCGCTGACAGCGCTCATGCTTGAGTGGTGACATCACCAACTCCACAAGCATGAGCACGGGTGTGCTGCGAATTTTGCGAGCGCACGCAGTGGGGGCCTATTGAACGCACTTCAAACACACTTTTTTTTTTTTTTTTACTTGCCAAGCTTGGGAGAGCGTACCTGCATGGGTGCGTGAGTGGGGACGTGAGTATTCATATTGCACAAAGTAAACTCGGCAAGCGCCGCGCGCTCAGACCTAGCGTGGACGCAGCCTAAGATGTACAGTATTTTATTCAAAAGTTGTCTGCAATATTAGGGAAAATAACATTAAAGCACTGATACAATTATAAGATACATGTTCTAATAGAAGAAGCATGCATGATTTGTCTAAGGTTATATTTAGAATATTGTTATTGAGGTGTGAGTATTGGTAGCTAAAAACTCAAATGTTTTCAGGACACGGGTAAATTCTCACTCAGCACTCAAAGGGCTAATAACCAAGTAAAATCAATGATTTTTAGTGATATCACAAGAGTTTGCACTCCCAGCTTTATATGATGGATTTTCCTTTTCTTGTTGGCAGGATTTCCAGTGATTGTATCAGAGAGTTTAGAGATTAAATCAGAGACAGAAGAGGCAGACACGGAGGATCATCTGACCCCAATAATGGGAGAAGTTGTTACATTTCCTGTTGATGGTGAGTACCTTAACATCCTTTTGTGAAGACAAAGGCTATCTTGTTACACAGTAGTATGGTCACCTTTAGGGAGTATTCAGGGAGTATTAATTGCTTCGCATAGGAAGTTCGTAGGCCAGTTGGGTATTCTAGAGAAGCCACGTGCAACCGAATTAGAGGAGTAATAAGGCTCTCAAATTGAGTATAAAGGTTGAAAATGGGTCCCTGACCTTCAACGGATGAGATGGAGCACATTTGGAAAAAAACAATAATTTTAGGATCACCCTCCACTGTTTGACCAGTGTATTCTGCCTGTGCTCATAGACTCTATATGCCAAGATTAATTCAGAAGCTTATCTCTCTCTAATTTCTCTATTTACCCTTTCCTCTCCCTGACCATCACCTCATCTCATTTACTGACTCTGAATTCTCCTTTTCTTCACCTCCATTTATCTCTCAGTTCCGTTTTATTAAGCCAACAGCTCTCAGCTCCACTTTGCTCTCCTCCCTCTTCTCTTTTACTGACTCCAACAACCTTGTTATGAACTACAGTACAGTATAATTTTGCCCTATCTTCCTCTCAAGATCTACATGCCTCGCTTCTCTGCCACTCTCACCCTTCTAACCTCAGGCCTTGGCTAAACCATCCGATACACATGCTTCGATCCTGCAGTCGCTCCTCTAAACACCCCTAAAGGAAATGTCATACTCTCTCTGACATTTTCCACTACAAATGTCATCTATCTGGTTTCAACTTTTCCCACTCCCAGGCAAAACAAAGCTACATTTCTACACTAATGAAAACTCACAAGTCTAGCACACGCTGCCTCTTCTCGGTATTTGATTCTCTACCACCTCTCTGGCACACGCGCTCACTCTCTGACCGGCACACTCTCTGGCCGGCGCGCTTGCTTGTGCTCTCTAGCCAGCGCGATTGCTCTCTGGACAAAGCTCTCTCTCGCTCTCTGGCCGAAGCTCACTCTCTGGCCGAAGCTCTCTCATTCTCACTGTCTGGCCGAAGCTCTCTCTCTCTCTCGCTCTCTGTCCGAAGCTCTCTCGCTCTCTGGACGAAACTCTCTCTATCGCTCTCTGGCTGAAGCTTGCTCTCTGGCCGAAGCTCGCTCTCTGGCCGAAGCTCGCTCTCTGGCCGAAGCTGTCTCTCGTTCTCTGGCCAAAGCTCTCTCTCTCGCTCTCTGGCCGAAGCTCTCTCTCTCGCTTTCTGGCCGAAGCGCTCTCTCTCGCTCTCTGGCCGAAGCTCTCTCTCTGGCCGAAGCTCTCTCTCTGGCCGAAGCTCTCTCGCTTTCTGGCCGAAGCTCTCTCTTGTTCTCTGGCCGAAGCTCTCTCTCGTTCTCTGGCCGAAGCTCTCTCTCGTTCTCTGGCCGAAGCTCTCTCTCGTTCTCTGGCCGAAGCTCTCTCTCGCTTTCTGGCCGAAGCTCTCTCTCGCTTTCTGGCCGAAGCTCTCTCTCGCTTTCTGGCCGAAGCTCTCTCCCGCTTTCTGGCCGAAGCTCTCTCTCGCTTTCTGGCCGAAGCTCTCTCTCGCTTTCTGGCCGAAGCTCTCTCTCATTCTCTGGCCAAAGCTCTCTCTCTGGCCGACACGCTTTCTCGTGCTCTCTGGCCCACGCTCTCTCTCTGGCCGAAGCTCACTCTCTCTCGCTCTCTGGCCAAAGCTCTCTCTCTCTGGCCGAAGCTCTCTCTCTCGCTCTCTGGCCGAAGCTCTCTCTCTCTGGCCGAAGCTCTCTCTCTCTCTGGCCGAAGCTCTCTCTCTCTCTCTTGTTCTCTGGCCGACACGCTTGCTCGTGCTCTCTGGCCCACGCGCTCTCTCTGGCCGAAGCTTGCTCTCTGGCCAAAGCTTGCTCTCTGGCCAAAGCGCTCTCTCTCTGGCCGAAGTTCTCTCTCTCGTTCTCTGGCCAAAGCTCTATCTCGCTCTCTGGCCAAAGCTCGCTCTCTGGCCAAAGCTATCTCTCGCTCTCTGGCCGAAGCTCACTCTCTCGCTCTCTGGCCGAAGCTCACTAGCTCTCTCTGGCCGAAGCTTTCTCTCTGGCTGAAGCTCTCTCTCTTGTTCTCTGGCCGACGCGCTTGCTCGTGCTCTCTGGCCCACGCGCTCTCTCTGGCCGAAGCTTGCTCTCTGGCCGAAGCTTGCTCTCTGGCCGAAGCGCTCTCTCTCTGGCCGAAGCTCTCTCTCTCGTTCTCTGGCCAAAGCTCTCTCTCGTTCTCTGACCGAAGCTCTCTCTCGTTCTCTGGCCGAAGCTCTCTCTCGCTTTCTGGCCGAAGCTCTCTCTCGTTCTCTGGCCGAAGCTCTCTCTCATTCTCTGGCCAAAGCTCTCTCTCTGGCCGACGCGCTTTCTCGTGCTCTTTGGCCCACGCTCTCTCTCTGGCCGAAGCTCACTCTCTCTCGCTCTCTGGCCAAAGCTCTCTCTCTCTGGCCGAAGCTCTCTCTCTCGCTCTCTGGCCGAAGCTCTCTCTCTCTGGCCGAAGCTCTCTCTCGCTCTCTGGCCAAAGCTCTCTCTCTCTCTGGCCGAAGCTCTCTCTCTCTCTCTTGTTCTCTGGCCGACGCGCTTGCTCGTGCTCTCTGGCCCACGCGCTCTCTCTGGCCGAAGCTTGCTCTCTGGCCGAAGCGCTCTCTCTCTGGCCGAAGCTCTCTCTCTCCTTCTCTGGCCAAAGCTCTATCTCGCTCTCTGGCCAAAGCTCTCTCTCGCTCTCTGGCCAAAGCTCTCTCTCCCTCTCTGGCCGAAGCTCACTCTTTCGCTCTCTGGCCGAAGCTCACTAGCTCTCTCTGGCCGAAGCTCTCTCTCTGGCTGAAGCTCTCTCTCTCTCTCTCTGGCCAAAGCGCTCTCTCTCTGGCCAAAGCTCTCTCTCTCTCCTTTGCCAAAGCTCTCTCTCTCTCTGGCCAAAGATCTCTCTCTCTCTGGCCAAAGCTCTCTCTCTGGCCGAAGCTCTCTCTTGCTCTCTAGCTGAAGCTCTCTCTCTCGTTCTCTGGCCGAAGCGCTTGCTCGTGCTCTCTGGCCCACGCGCTCTCTGGCCCACGCTCCCTCTCTGGCCGACGCTCCCTCTCTGGCCGCAGCTCTCTCTCTCTCTCTCTGGCCGAAGCGCGCTCTCTCTCTCGCTCTCTTGCCGAAGCTCTCTGGCCAAAGCTCTCTCTCTGGCCAAAGCTCTCTCTCGCTCTCTGGCCCACGCTCTCTCTCTGGCCGAAGCTCACTCTCTCGCTCACTCTCTGGCCGAAGCTCTCTCTCTATCTCGCTCTCTGGCCGAAGCTCTCTCTTGCTCTCTGGCCGAAGCTCGCTCTGTGGCTGAAACTCTCTCTCTCTGGCCGAAGCTCTCTCTCTGGCCGAAGCTCTCTCTCTCTGGCCGAAGCTCTCGCTCTTTGGCCGAAGCTCTCTCTCGCTCTCCGGCCGAAGCTCTCTGGCCGAAGCTCTCTCTCTGGCCGAAGCTCTCTCTCTCTGGCCGAAACTCTCTCTCTCTGGCCGAAGCTCTCTCTCTCTGGCCGAAGCTCTCTCTCTATCTCACTCTTTGGCCGAAGCTCTCTCTCGCTCTCTGGCTGAAGCTCGCTCTCTGGCTGAAGCTCTCTCTCTGGCCGAAGCTCTCTCTTTGGCCGAAGCTTTCTCTCTCTGGCCGAAGCTCTCTCTCTCTGGCCGAAGCTCTATCTCTCTGGCCGAAGCTCTCTCTCTCTGGCCGAAGCTCTCTCTCTCTGGCCGAAGCTCTCTGTCTCTGGCCGAAGCTCTCTGTCTCTGGCCGAAGCTCTCTGTCTCTGGCCAAAGCTCGCTCTGTGGCTGAAACTCTCTGGTAGATGCATTCGATCACTACCAGCATGGATCCACACTTATTAAGTGAGTAGAGGAGATATTTTGGTGGCTTTTAAATCTGCAAGGAGGAAATATCTGATTATTTTGCCGTTCTGTGATCTAAACTCCCAAACAAATCTTGCTTTCTCGTGCTCTCTGGCCGAAGCTCTCTCTTTCTGGCCGAAGCTCTCTCTCTCACTCTCTGGACGAAGCTCTCTCTCTCTGGCCGAAGCTCTCTGGCCGAAGCTCTCTCTCTCTCTGGCCGAAGCTCTCTCTCTCTCTGGCCGAAGCTCTCTCTCTCTGTGGCCGAAGCTCTCTCTCTCTCTTGTTCTCTGGCCGACGCGCTTGCTCGTGTTCTCTGGCCCACGCGCTCTCTCTGGCCGAAGCTTGCTCTCTGGCCGAAGCACTCTCTCTCTGGCCGAAGCGCTCTCTCTCGTTCTCTGGCCAAAGCTCTATCTCGCTCTCTGGCCAAAGCTCTCTCTCGCTCTCTGGCCAAAGCTCTCTCTCGCTCTCTGGCCGAAGCTCTCTCTCGCTCTCTGGCCGACGCGCTTTCTCGTGCTCTCTGGCCCACGCTCTCTCTCTGGCCGAAGCTCTCTCTCGCTCTCTGGCCGAAGCTCACTCTCTCGCACTCTGGCTGAAGCTCACTAGCTCTCTCTGGCTGAAGCTCTCTCTCTGGCTGAAGCTCTCTCTCTCTTCCTCTCTGGCTGAAGCTCTTTCTCTCTCTCTCTGGCCAAAGCGCTCTCTCTCTCTCTCTCTCTGGCCAAAGCTCTCTCTCTCTCTGGCCAAAGCTCTCTCTCTCTCTCTGGCCAAAGCTCTCTCTTGCTCTCTAGCTGAAGCTCTCTCTCTCGTTCTCTGGCCGACGCGCTTGCTCGTGCTCTCTGGCCGACGCTCCCTCTCTGGCCGAAGCTCTCTCTCTCTCTCTGGCCGAAGCGCTCTCTCTCGCCGAAGCGCTCTCTCTCTCTCTGGCCGAAGCTCTCTCTCGCTCTCTGGCCAAAGCTCTCTCTCTGGCCGAAGCTCTCTCTCGCTCTCTGGCCCACGCTCTCTCTCTGGCCGAAGCTCACTCTCTCGCTCACTCTCTGGCCGAAGCTCTCTCTCTATCTCACTCTCTGGCCGAAGCTCTCTCTTGCTCTCTGGCCGAAGCTCGCTCTGTGGCTGAAACTCTCGCTCTCTGGCCGAAGCTCTCTCTCTGGCCGAAGCTCTCTCTCTCTGGCCGAAGCTCTTGCTCTCTGGCCGAAGCGCTCTCTCGCTCTCCGGCCGAAGCTCTCTGGCCGAAGCTCTCTCTCTGGCCGAAGCTCTCTCTCTCTGGCCGAAACTCTCTCTCTCTGGCCGAAGCTCTCTCTCTCTGGCCGAAGCTCTCTCTCTATCTCACTCTTTGGCCGAAGCTCTCTCTCGCTCTCTGGCTGAAGCTCGCTCTCTGGCTGAAGCTCTCTCTCTGGCCGAAGCTCTCTCTTTGGCCGAAGCTTTCTCTCTCTGGCCGAAGCTCTCTCTCTCTGGCCGAAGCTCTATCTCTCTGGCCGAAGCTCTCTCTCTCTGGCCGAAGCTCTCTCTCTCTGGCCGAAGCTCTCTGTCTCTGGCCGAAGCTCTCTGTCTCTGGCCGAAGCTCTCTGTCTCTGGCCAAAGCTCGCTCTGTGGCTGAAACTCTCTGGTAGATGCATTCGATCACTACCAGCATGGATCCACACTTATTAAGTGAGTAGAGGAGATATTTTGGTGGCTTTTAAATCTGCAAGGAGGAAATATCTGATTATTTTGCCGTTCTGTGATCTAAACTCCCAAACAAATCTTGCTTTCTCGTGCTCTCTGGCCGAAGCTCTCTCTTTCTGGCCGAAGCTCTCTCTCTCACTCTCTGGACGAAGCTCTCTCTCTCTGGCCGAAGCTCTCTGGCCGAAGCTCTCTCTCTCTCTGGCCGAAGCTCTCTCTCTCTCTGGCCGAAGCTCTCTCTCTCTGTGGCCGAAGCTCTCTCTCTCTCTTGTTCTCTGGCCGACGCGCTTGCTCGTGTTCTCTGGCCCACGCGCTCTCTCTGGCCGAAGCTTGCTCTCTGGCCGAAGCACTCTCTCTCTGGCCGAAGCGCTCTCTCTCGTTCTCTGGCCAAAGCTCTATCTCGCTCTCTGGCCAAAGCTCTCTCTCGCTCTCTGGCCAAAGCTCTCTCTCGCTCTCTGGCCGAAGCTCTCTCTCGCTCTCTGGCCGACGCGCTTTCTCGTGCTCTCTGGCCCACGCTCTCTCTCTGGCCGAAGCTCTCTCTCGCTCTCTGGCCGAAGCTCACTCTCTCGCACTCTGGCTGAAGCTCACTAGCTCTCTCTGGCTGAAGCTCTCTCTCTGGCTGAAGCTCTCTCTCTCTTCCTCTCTGGCTGAAGCTCTTTCTCTCTCTCTCTGGCCAAAGCGCTCTCTCTCTCTCTCTCTCTGGCCAAAGCTCTCTCTCTCTCTGGCCAAAGCTCTCTCTCTCTCTCTGGCCAAAGCTCTCTCTTGCTCTCTAGCTGAAGCTCTCTCTCTCGTTCTCTGGCCGACGCGCTTGCTCGTGCTCTCTGGCCGACGCTCCCTCTCTGGCCGAAGCTCTCTCTCTCTCTCTGGCCGAAGCGCTCTCTCTCGCCGAAGCGCTCTCTCTCTCTCTGGCCGAAGCTCTCTCTCGCTCTCTGGCCAAAGCTCTCTCTCTGGCCGAAGCTCTCTCTCGCTCTCTGGCCCACGCTCTCTCTCTGGCCGAAGCTCACTCTCTCGCTCACTCTCTGGCCGAAGCTCTCTCTCTATCTCACTCTCTGGCCGAAGCTCTCTCTTGCTCTCTGGCCGAAGCTCGCTCTGTGGCTGAAACTCTCGCTCTCTGGCCGAAGCTCTCTCTCTGGCCGAAGCTCTCTCTCTCTGGCCGAAGCTTGCTCTCTGGCCGAAGCGCTCTCTCTCTGGCCGAAGCTCTCTCTCTCGTTCTCTGGCCAAAGCTCTCTCTCGTTCTCTGGCCGAAGCTCTCTCTCGTTCTCTGGCCGAAGCTCTCTCTCGCTTTCTGGCCGAAGCTCTCTCTCATTCTCTGGCCGAAGCTCTCTCTCATTCTCTGGCCAAAGCTCTCTCTCTGGCCGACGCGCTTTCTCGTGCTCTTTGGCCCACGCTCTCTCTCTGGCCGAAGCTCACTCTCTCTCGCTCTCTGGCCAAAGCTCTCTCTCTCTGGCCGAAGCTCTCTCTCTCGCTCTCTGGCCGAAGCTCTCTCTCTCGCTCTCTGGCCAAAGCTCTCTCTCTCTGGCCGAAGCTCTCTCTCTCGCTCTCTGGCCGAAGCTCTCTCTCTCTGGCCGAAGCTCTCTCTCGCTCTCTGGCCAAAGCTCTCTCTCTCTCTCTGGCCGAAGCTCTCTCTCTCTCGCTCTCTGGCCGACGCGCTTTCTCGTGCTCTCTGGCCCACGCTCTCTCTCTGGCCGAAGCTCTCTCTCGCTCTCTGGCCGAAGCTCACTCTCTCGCACTCTGGCTGAAGCTCACTAGCTCTCTCTGGCTGAAGCTCTCTCTCTGGCTGAAGCTCTCTCTCTCTTCCTCTCTGGCTGAAGCTCTTTCTCTCTCTCTCTGGCCAAAGCGCTCTCTCTCTCTCTCTCTCTGGCCAAAGCTCTCTCTCTCTCTGGCCAAAGCTCTCTCTCTCTCTCTGGCCAAAGCTCTCTCTTGCTCTCTAGCTGAAGCTCTCTCTCTCGTTCTCTGGCCGACGCGCTTGCTCGTGCTCTCTGGCCGACGCTCCCTCTCTGGCCGAAGCTCTCTCTCTCTCTCTGGCCGAAGCGCTCTCTCTCGCCGAAGCGCTCTCTCTCTCTCTGGCCGAAGCTCTCTCTCGCTCTCTGGCCAAAGCTCTCTCTCTGGCCAAAGCTCTCTCTCGCTCTCTGGCCCACGCTCTCTCTCTGGCCGAAGCTCACTCTCTCGCTCACTCTCTGGCCGAAGCTCTCTCTCTATCTCACTCTCTGGCCGAAGCTCTCTCTTGCTCTCTGGCCGAAGCTCGCTCTGTGGCTGAAACTCTCGCTCTCTGGCCGAAGCTCTCTCTCTGGCCGAAGCTCTCTCTCTCTGGCCGAAGCTTGCTCTCTGGCCGAAGCGCTCTCTCTCTGGCCGAAGCTCTCTCTCTCGTTCTCTGGCCAAAGCTCTCTCTCGTTCTCTGGCCGAAGCTCTCTCTCGTTCTCTGGCCGAAGCTCTCTCTCGCTTTCTGGCCGAAGCTCTCTCTCATTCTCTGGCCGAAGCTCTCTCTCATTCTCTGGCCAAAGCTCTCTCTCTGGCCGACGCGCTTTCTCGTGCTCTTTGGCCCACGCTCTCTCTCTGGCCGAAGCTCACTCTCTCTCGCTCTCTGGCCAAAGCTCTCTCTCTCTGGCCGAAGCTCTCTCTCTCGCTCTCTGGCCGAAGCTCTCTCTCTCGCTCTCTGGCCAAAGCTCTCTCTCTCTGGCCGAAGCTCTCTCTCTCGCTCTCTGGCCGAAGCTCTCTCTCTCTGGCCGAAGCTCTCTCTCGCTCTCTGGCCAAAGCTCTCTCTCTCTCTCTGGCCGAAGCTCTCTCTCTCTTGTTCTCTGGCCGACGCGCTTGCTCGTGCTCTCTGGCCCACGCGCTCTCTCTGGCCGAAGCTTGCTCTCTGGCCGAAGCTCTCTCTCTCTGGCCAAAGCTCTATCTTGCTCTCTGGCCAAAGCTCTCTCTCGCTCTCTGGCCAAAGCTCTCTCTCGCTCTCTGGCCGAAGCTCACTCTTTCGCTCTCTGGCCGAAGCTCACTAGCTCTCTCTGGCCGAAGCTCTCTCTCTGGCTGAAGCTCTCTCTCTCTCTCTCTCTCTGGCCAAAGCGCTCTCTCTCTGGCCAAAGCTCTCTCTCTCTCCTTTGCCAAAGCTCTCTCTCTGGCCAAAGCTCTCTCTCTCTCTGGCCAAAGCTCTCTCTCCCTGGCCGAAGCTCTCTCTTACTCTCTAGCTGAAGCTCTCTCTCTCGTTCTCTGGCCGAAGCGCTTGCTCGTGCTCTCTGGCCCACGCGCTCTCTGGCCCACGCTCCCTCTCTGGCCGACGCTCCCTCTCTGGCCGCAGCTCTCTCTCTCTCTCTCTGGCCGAAGCGCGCTCTCTCTCTCGCTCTCTTGCCGAAGCTCTCTGGCCAAAGCTCTCTCTCTGGCCAAAGCTCTCTCTCGCTCTCTGGCCCACGCTCTCTCTCTGGCCGAAGCTCACTCTCTCGCTCACTCTCTGGCCGAAGCTCTCTCTCTATCTCGCTCTCTGGCCGAAGCTCTCTCTTGCTCTCTGGCCGAAGCTCGCTCTGTGGCTGAAACTCTCTCTCTCTGGCCGAAGCTCTCTCTCTGGCCGAAGCTCTCTCTCTCTGGCCGAAGCTCTCGCTCTTTGGCCGAAGCTCTCTCTCGCTCTCTGGCCGAAGCTCTCTGGCCGAAGCTCTCTCTCTCTGGCCGAAGCTCTCTCTCTCTGGCCGAAGCTCTCTCTCTCTGGCCGAAACTCTCTCTCTCTGGCCGAAGCTCTCTCTCTCTGGCCGAAGCTCTCTCTCTATCTCACTCTTTGGCCGAAGCTCTCTCTCGCTCTCTGGCCGAAGCTCGCTCTCTGGCCGAAGCTCGCTCTCTGGCCGAAGCTCTCTCTTTGGCTGAAGCTCTCTCTCTCTGGCCGAAGCTCTCTCTCTCTGGCCGAAGCTCTCTCTCTCTGGCCGAAGCTCTCTCTCTCTGGCCGAAGCTCTCTCTCTCTGGCCGAAGCTCTCTCTCTCTGGCCGAAGCTCTCTGTCTCTGGCCGAAGCTCTCTGTCTCTGGCCGAAGCTTGCTCTGTGGCTGAAACTCTCTGGTAGATGCATTCGATCACTACCAGCATGGATCCACACTTATTAAGTGAGTAGAGGAGATATTTTGGTGGCTTTTAAATCTGCAAGGAGGAAATATCTGATTATTTTGCCGTTCTGTGATCTAAACTCCCAAACAAATCTTGCTTTCTCGTGCTCTCTGGCCCACGCTCTCTCTGGCCGAAGCTCTCTCTCTCTGGCCGAAGCTCTCTCTCTCACTCTCTGGACGAAGCTCTCTCTCTCTGGCCGAAGCTCTCTGGCCGAAGCTCTCTCTCTCTCTGGCCGAAGCTCTCTCTCTCTCTGGCCGAAGCTCTCTCTCTCTCTGGCCGAAGCTCTCTCTCTCTCTGGCCGAAGCTCTCTCTCTCTCTTGTTCTCTGGCCGACGCGCTTGCTCGTGTTCTCTGGCCCACGCGCTCTCTCTGGCCGAAGCTTGCTCTCTGGCCGAAGCACTCTCTCTCTGGCCGAAGCTCTCTCTCTCTCGTTCTCTGGCCAAAGCTCTATCTCGCTCTCTGGCCAAAGCTCTCTCTCGCTCTCTGGCCAAAGCTCTCTCTCGCTCTCTGGCCGAAGCTCTCTCTCGCTCTCTGGCCGACGCGCTCTCTCGTGCTCTCTGGCCCACGCTCTCTCTCTGGCCGAAGCTCTCTCTCGCTCTCTGGCCGAAGCTCACTCTCTCGCACTCTGGCTGAAGCTCACTAGCTCTCTCTGGCTGAAGCTCTCTCTCTGGCTGAAGCTCTCTCTCTCTTCCTCTCTGGCTGAAGCTCTTTCTCTCTCTCTCTGGCCAAAGCGCTCTCTCTCTCTCTCTGGCCAAAGCTCTCTCTCTCTCTGGCCAAAGCTCTCTCTCTCTCTCTGGCCAAAGCTCTCTCTCTCGCCGAAGCGCTCTCTCTCGCTCTCTGGCCGAAGCTCTCTCTCGCTCTCTGGCCAAAGCTCTCTCTTTGGCCGAAGCTCTCTCTCGCTCTCTGGCCCACGCTCTCTCTCTGGCCGAAGCTCGCTCTCTCGCTCACTCTCTGGCCGAAGCTCTCTCTCTATCTCACTCTCTGGCCGAAGCTCTCTCTTGCTCTCTGGCCGAAGCTCGCTCTGTGGCTGAAACTCTCGCTCTCTGGCCGAAGCTCTCTCTCTGGCCGAAGCTCTCTCTCTCTGGCCGAAGCTCTCTCTCTCTGGCCGAAGCTCTCTCTCTATCTTGCTCTTTGGCCGAAGCTCTCTCTTACTCTCTGGCCGAAGCTCGCTCTCTGGCCGAAGCTCGCTCTCTGGCCGAAGCTCTCTCTCTGGCCGAAGCTCTCTCTCTCTGGCCGAAGCTCTCTCTCTCTCTGGCCGAAGCTCTCTCTCTCTGGCCGAAGCTCTCTCTCTCTGGCCGAAGCTCTCTCTCTCTGGCCGAAGCTCTCTGGTAGATGCATTTGATCACTACCAGCATGGATCCACACTTATTAAGTGAGTAGAGGAGATATTTTGGTGGCTTTTAAATCTGCAAGGAGGAAATATCTGATTATTTTGCCGTTCTGTGATCTAAACTCCCAAACAAATCTTGTTTTCTAATATAACCATGAGCAGGTAAGATATGTCTTCAACTGTCATTTTCTGCCAGAAGCACCAGTAATACAACATGTATTACATTCTACCAATATCAGAGTATATGACATCAGACGATTTCCCCATTTCTCCCCCTCCCCCCCAGCTTTACATGATGGATTTTCCTTTTCTCATTGCCAGGTTTCCCAGTGGTTGTGCCGGAGAGTTTAGAGATTAAGTCAGAGACAGACACTGAGGATAATCTGATCACAATAAAGAGTGAAATAGATTCATTTCCTGTTGGGGGTAAGTACCCTGACACCCTCAATTGTCCTTATTCAATGTGTTTAAAACGTGGCCTGAAATGTCTTCAATATTAGAGAAAATAACATTAAAATATGGATATAATTATAAGCTACAGGTTCTAATGAAAGAAAAAACACACATGATTTGTCTAAGGTTATATTGAGAATGTTATTGTTATTCAGGTTTGAGCATTGGTAGCTCCAAAAACGCCAAAATGTTTTCAGCGCTCAGATAAAAATTCGCTCGGGACTCAAAGGGTTAATATCAATGTGAAATCAGTGACTTCTCCCCTCAGGAATCAGTATAAAGTATTTCTGTATAGTGATATCACAAGAAGAGCCCCCACTCCCAGCTTTACATGATGGATTTTCCTTTTCAAGTTGTCAGATATTCCAGTGATTGTATCAGAGTTTAAAGATTACGTTAGAGAAAGAAGAGTCAGACACAGAGGAACATCTGACCCCAATAAACAGAGCAGTCGTTTCATTTCCTATTGATGGTGAGTACAGCACAACCCCGTTCTAGCGCGATCCGCTACAACGCGGATCCGTTTATAACGTGCTCTGAGCATGGCTCCCGATTTAAAAACACCTCCATTTTTTTTTTTTAAATATTCAATGCTTTATTGCTAACGGACACATACACACACCCCTACACAATGTGGGAATTGATTCCTGTATAATATGGTATAATTTATAAATTATTATTTTATATGATAATTTATAAATGAAAAAATAAATAAAATAATAATTTATAATAAATTATAACGCGATCCCGGTTATAACGCGGTCTCATTCTGTGGACCCTGAGGACCGGGTTATAACGGGATTCAGCTGTACCATAAAATCCCTTTGTGTAGACAAAGGCTTTCTTGTTACAAGGAGTATGGTCACCTTTAGGAAATATTTAGGGTCAATTGCCTCTCATATGAAGTTCTCAGGCCTTCTGGGTGTTCTGGAACAAGCCACATGCAGCAAAGTTAGTGCAGCAATATGGTTCTGAAAAGAGTATAGCAGTTTGAAATGTGTAGTTATTTGTCTCTGACCATCAATGGATTGGATGGAGCACATTTGGAAATAACGGGGAAAATAATCTTCAAGGGAACCTTCCCCTGTTTGACCAGTGTATTCTGTTATGCTCACATATGAATGTGAAACGTAGACCCTAAATTATATAAGATAATTCAGAAGCTTCAGACAACACAAAGAAATATGGTGAGATGTGTGTTCAGTATTGCCCAAAGAGACAGGAAATTTTTTAAATGAGTTTGAAAAGAAACAAGTCTGTTCTATTCTCACAAGGAAGAAAAATATAAAATGGCAGTGGGACTGACATCACAAATATAAGTTACATCCTTTAACAAATATTGTACTCGACTGGATTCCAAAAGATATCAAAATATTAAGACGATGACCAAAAGCTGAAGAGGAGAGCTGTGTGAGATTTAAATGATAGAGATTCATTAAGCCCTGACAATGGTCATGTTCCCTTTTTATTCCTTTTTTTTAATACCTTTTTACATTTTCGATAGAATTTCTCTTGTACATTAGAAGAATTTATTATATATATTATTAAGCTCGGCTAACACGGTACAGATACCTCTATCTATCTTAAGATAGATAGATGTAGAGATATCTGTACCGTGTTAGCCGAGCTTAATAATCAAAAACGAATGGACGATACTGTTCTGTGGCTAACTAAATGCTTTTATTTGTGCGAGCTTTCGAGATACACTGATCTCTTCTTCCGGCGGTATTACAATAGATAAAGCAAGAAAGGTTTAACTTAAAAACAGTGCATCTTGGATTGTTATCTGTGACTGAAACCTATCCCTCCCCCTGTGCTGTATATAATTTTATATTTACATACACATACACACACTTGCATCAATAATGTTCAGGGACCATTTAACACCTCAAGTCATAAATCACATACAGCCGGTTGAGCTCAGTGGACATGTTTTTTTCATCCTCATCTATGTATGTATGTATATGTAACAGGGTATGTCTCTTTATACCTGTCTTTCTCCCTGTTATGTAAGTCCCTGACAGCTGCATGCTTTAACAGGTTAAATTTTGACCCCCCTTGTGCTCCTCTTTGATGGACAGGAGTGCGGTGGTGATTCATGGCCTGTGTGCAGCCTGTCAGGGATAGGTACAGACCATGAGCCCACTCCTGCTTCCTGAGGTAGAGCTTGAGCCAAAACTTATTCAGTCTTGTTCCTGCTCTGGTGGAGAGAGGAAGAAAATAGCTGTCAGTCTCTCCTATGGCAGGATGAGCATCCTCACCCCCAGCTTCTGAGCTGGGGGAACATCTGACTCAGGAAGATGACCTTATACTATCAGGGTCAAGCACCATCCAGAGGTGGGAACACTCTGTACCCTTGCACCACTGTAAGACCATCATGCAGTGACTGCCAAATAAAGATCCAATTGTTCTATTATACACCTGTCTGGACTGATCAGTGAGAAGGTGTGTGAGAGAGCTTCAGAGGGAACTGCTCCTGGTACTTCCAGGATACCCACTGAAGCTGGAGGCGCTGACACCGAACTAAGATGACATCAAAATGCTTTCCTGGTCTCCACTACATCGCAGATCAGCTCAGCTCTCCTGATCCAACCAGGTTTTGCACCACACACTATGTAGCAGAGACTGTGTAATCTCCCACAGGGGAAGGGGGAGAGAAACAGTGCTACATATATCTTTATTTATATAGCGCTTCACAGCAGTAATACACGTGACAATCATATAAATAACAAATAATACAAATAACACATAATGGGAAGAAGTGCTTCAGAAATAAAAGTGACATTTAGGAAAAGGAGTCCCTATCCCGAAGCACTTACAATCTAATCATCTACTGTACTATGTATACATGTTTTTGGCTCTAATGTAGTATCCATAAAGTTTAGGTATATTGTCTCTAACCATTTCTGTTTTTTTTTTTTTTTTTTTTTAAACATCTGCTTATTCAGTAAAATGCTTATCTTTCAATTAGTTCCTTCTAATTCTTTGGAACTGGCCAAAAAGGTGCAATTATATTTAAGCCTCAGTTTATATTTTTCCAAATATTAAATCTAAAAATGATTTTTTTCCACGCTCACATTAAAAGTAAAATGTACATTTCTAGCATTACAATTTTCTAAATTTAAAAAAAAAAAATCAATTAAAGGATCCCATAGCCCAGGCCTGCACAACATACGGCCCGCGGGCCGCATGCGGCCCGCCTGGCCTCTCTGTGCGGCCCGCGATGACTCTGGCCGGGCGCCAGTTAATTAAATAAATTTTAAAAAAAGTTTAAAAAATGGCGGCGATTCATCCCTCCTCCCTCTCTCTCCCTCCCAGCCCCCTCCATCTCCCTCCCAGCCCCCTCCCTCTCCCCAGCCCCCAGGTTTTGCGGTGCGTGGGGGCAGCAGCAGCATGAGGAGGATGCGGCAGCCGTGTGTTTTCTTTTCTTCAATAGCAGGATGCTCTGTGTGTGTGTGTGTGTGTGTGTGTGTGTGTGTGTGTGTGTGTGTGTGTGTGTGTGTGTGTGTGTGTGTGTGTGTGTGTAAAACGGGCTGGTGGGGGGGGGGGGGGTGAGAAAAACGGGCTGGTGGGGGGGGGGGTGAAAAACGGGGGCTGGTGGGGGGGGGGGCTGCTGACATGTGAGGGGGGGGTGGGCTGCTGACATGTGAGGGGGGGTGGGCTGCTGACGTGAGGGGGGAGTGGGCTGCTGACATGTGAGGGTGGGGTGGGCTGCTGACATGTGAGGGGGGGGCTGGACTGCTGACATGTGAGGGGCAGGGGGGGAGTGAGGTGCAGGGGGGGGAGAGAGTGATGTGAAGGGCAGGGGGGGGGGGAGTGATGTGAAGTGCAGGGGGGGGAGAGAGTGATGTGAAGTGCAGGGGGGGAGAGAGTGATGTGAGTTGCAGGGGGAGGGTGTGATGTGAGTTGCGGGGGGGGGGAGAGTGTCATATTGAAGGGAGGGGGAAAGAGTGTCATGTTGAGGGGAGGGGGAAAGAGTGTCATATTGAGGGGAGGGGGAGAGTCATATTGAGGGGAGGGGGAGAGTGTCATATTGAGGGGAGGGGGAGAGAGTGTCATATTGAGGGAAGAGAGACATGGGGGGGATGCTGACTTGTGGGGGGGGATGCTGACATGGAATGAGCTGGGGGGATGTGGAGGGGGTTATTGTGTGTTTGATGTGGAGGGGGTATTGTGTGTTTGATGTGGAGGGGGGTATTGTGTGGGTGATGGGGAGAAATGGGGGTATGAGAGATACAGTAGATGGGGAATATCGTAAAGATTGATAGTGAGGGGTTCTGGGGGAGATATGAGGATGATGATGATGAGAGGTGCTGGAGGAGAGATGATGATAATGATGATTTAACTCGTGCGGCCCAATTTTTTTTTCCTTGGTGCAGTTCGGCCCTTCTCACTTTACGAGTTGGGCAGGCCTGCCGTAGCCTCTCCAAATAAAAATAGTATTATCAGCAAAGCCCTACCAGAGCATAAAATCTAAGACAAACTGATTTTTAGACCAAATATGAAAGTCTTCCCATTGATCCATGTATACATTAATATGACAAGGTGCTAATCTGGTGATCATGGCGTTTCCCCACAATAGTAAATAAAAATATTTTTGGGTAAAATTAATTCAATACTGTCAATTAAAAAAAAAACATTTGTATATTCATATAAGGATTAATATTAAAAAAATAATACTAAACCGCTTCATATATCCCAACTTGTGTTCTATACTTGTGTAGCCCCCTTTCCTATGACTATGGGAACTACACGTGCTGATAACCTGTGGCTCACAGAAGGCCTAAGCCTCCGCCGCTGGGAACCTGGGGTGAACTCTCGCCCTTCTCAGTACAGCGCCTCCAACTGGTGAGGGATCCCAGCGCTTTGGGATAACCCTTCACAGTAACCAATTACAGTGATGAGTAATACACACACACACACACACACACATAATATAACTGTTTACTGACACACTTATAACAATAATACCCCCAACACAATGATCCCAACACAATGTTCACCACCCAGATGGGGTTCCCCCAAAGTACTGAGGGTGCCCTGGACACCTAACCACCTCGGTGTCCACTGAACAAGGCCCACTCCAAAGTGTGTGGAGTAGCGCTACCCCTGTGTGAGATCGTTGGTGCACGGTGGTACCTTCCTGGTCTCAGGCCAGACCAGGGTATAATAGAGATTGTGAATCAGCAGGGCCACAATGTGATCCCACGACGTGGGGTTGCCAAATCCCCTCTCTCCTTACCGGTGGTGTACATCTCTTGAGGGAGCTCCAGCAGGAGTGTCTCCCTTAATGTCTATAGGGTGGCCCGTGGTCTGGTCCCAGACACAGGCCGCAGATCACTGGGTGGCCATCCGGTCACCGCTGCAATACTATTGCTGTGAGCTAAGGGGAAGCGTCCCTATCTGGGGCCTTCCCTGCAGCACACACAAGCTGGAAGGGGCTCAGGGGCCTGCGGGTGAGGGGGAGATCTGACCTTGTTCAGGGGCTACTGGCACCCTTAACCCATCCTCTCCCCTTGCCATCTTCCTTCCGACTGAGCGTGCGCTCTCTTCGCGCCAAACCTATCTCCCCTGCCTCTCCTAGGGGATTCTGGGACATGTAGTCCCTTGCAGACCCATTTTCTAAGATGGCCGCCGCAACACTGACTGCACATGCGCACGGACTTCTATGCACATGCGCAATACCTAAAATGGCAGCCCCCTGTGTTGCCGGTGGAGCTCCAGCCCTCCGATAATCTGCAGCCTAAATCCCCGCACCGGAGGTAAGCAGGGAGCTCGGCTACATTTGTAGTGATGTGATATCACAGGTCTTCCTTATAAAATTCAGTTCTCTGGGTACAGTGCCTAGCACATCACCTCACGTACACCTTCCAGGCTATCATGTTTTTATATGTCTGTGTTTGTTGTATATCTTCTCCTGAGTTACTAATTAAAGAGCACATATTATAAGATTGAAGGACATTCATTTACTTAGAGCTCATCTTTTGAGTATATTCTTTGTAAATACATTACCATTAAAAAAAAATATTCTCCCATTTTTAGAAGAATACTGTTCTACACTTTTTTTCTCTTTTTGCTAGCTCTATGTCGCCTTCATTTCAAAGCATTTTTCTTTTCTTTTTATGAGTTTGTTCTGTTTTTAATTCAACCTCTTAACTGCTTGAAAAAACCTCAAACAAAATCAGTTGATCATTTGCCCACGTGGTGTCTATAGGGTCCCCTAAGACTGCTGTCTGGTCCTTTTTAAGAGAGCTCAGATAATCCTTTTTCAAAGTCTAGGAGCAGAAAATCAACAATAGGGATCATTTGTTGGTGCATCTAGTTCTGAGAGTATATAAAACCATTGATAGAACTGTCATTCAGTCCTTTTAACTTTCTTACACGTTCCTTGGTGATCGGGGTTCTGTACCATGTACTTGGTACTCCGCATAAACATCGGATGACTGCCACTCAAACTGTGAAGTGACTCATTGCCATGCTGTTTTAGCCCATTAACTTGATTGTTGCACACCAGCTCGTACAGACAAACTTAATTGTATATAAAAGTAGTCACATTTGGTAACACCCACCCCTTCGTCAGACTTCCTCTGTGTGCAGTGAGATGTCTGTTTGCAATTCGTAATCAGATGCTCTTTTTGCTTTAGTGAATCTTGTTCCACCAAATGTCATTGGCACTATGCAGAAAATGTTTTGCTGGCCAATAATAAACATATGCTTCAGAATCCTTTCTTCCTTTTCAAAGGATATTTATAGGTCAATCTGAGAGACCTATTCTCTTCAGGATTCCCCTTTCATCTTCTCCACCATTAAAGCCAATCTTTCCTGATCTGGGTACAGAACTAGGCCCTGTATAAGCAGTTCTTGAACTTCTAGAGGTTAACTACCTCCAGCTTGACCACATCAGCCTACCAAGCTCTTCTCTGCCTAATTGTTATTAGAATACATTTTGTGATACTACCCAATTGGCTTAGAATAGTGGTAATAATTTGAAAAGAACAATATTTTGTTAGGTTTTATGTGTCTTCCTACCACCAAAGAGACAGACCGGTCTTACAGATTAGATGTACAGTATTATCTGAGACCAGTTTGCTACATTTCTATTCTGAGAGGAACTGGAGCTGTAGACGATGAGTATGGAATATTGCTCTAGCAACTAACTATAGTTGAAGTGAACAATCCCAGCACCATCATACACATTGGCAGTAGGCGTCTTGTGCATGCTGAGGGACGTACTTCTGTAGATAACGTGGTAACTCTTTCAGTTTCGTATCTATCGATAAAACAAACAACTATTACTCTTCTCCCAATTTATTAGCCGTCAGTGTTTTTAAAGTTACCAGAGGGGTCTGGAGAGCTGTGAAACATGTGCTTGATTAGGCAATTGTTCAGATATGGCCAGTCCACTGTTATGAGTACAAGTACTTTTGTAAACATCCTGAGAGCTATTGGCCCAAAAGGATGGAAATTGAAAGTGGTTGGCTGGAACACAGAACCTTCAAGTTGCTGGATGATAGAAAATCTCTTGGTTCTATGGAATGGTCACAGATCGGAGCAATTTCATCTTGAATGGTCTTGTTTTCAGAAAGGGGTTTAAAAATGTAGATCCGACCTGAACCAGCCTGAAAATTTATTTATCAGAAATGTGAGGCGAGTATATGCCTCTTTCTCTTCGCACTAATTTAACTTTGACAATGGCTCCGGATGAATAAAGATCCAGAATGCTTTCTTTCATGGCTAGATATTCCTCCTTTTATGCCTGGTTTAGAAGAAGCTGTAAATAAGTCTCTTACTGCAATTTTGTGGATGCCGAATGCATACCTGGATTTTAGAAGTTTAAATATCCAACATCTAATGTTTTCAGGAACCAGCTTTTTTCGGCCATTCAGTCCCCAGCTCGAAACTCCAGGTCTGTAGATCTTAACTATGCAGAGGAGCTTGTCCTTAGGGAAAACTGGCTGGCACGCAGAACAGCACAGAAAAAATGAGCAGCAGCAGCTTTTCCGGTGTTCTGTCTGAAATAATCCATTCCTGGTCCTTCTTTTTTTTTTTTAACTTTTGATTCTTGTTGGTCTTGGTAACAATAGTGGTGATGGATGCAATTCACAAATGTATTCTTTGCATGGAGAAGCACACATCTTGGATTAATTCCTTTTCATCAGATAAGATTTAACCCCTGTCTCTAATTTTCTCACTCGTACTATAAGGGAGTGTGTGTTACATTTATTAAGCAGTCCTCTACCATAAGACCCCTTCCAGTGCTAGAAGACACCTACTGTAATAGCTCATTCATGTCAATGTGCTACATGTATGTTTATTTTTACTTGTATAAAAATATATACAAACGTATGCAGTGCTTCAGAGCAGGGGTGCGCAAACAGGAGGGCGCGAGATTTTTCCTGGGGGTGGGAGTAAATGCTCTCCCCCCAAGGCATTTAAATTAAATGCCGATGGATCGTGTGAGGCCTCTGCAACTTAACTTACCGGGATTCAGAACCTCGTGTGACGCGTCACCATGGCAATGCGGTGTCATGTGACCCCGCTGACGCCGGTTGCCATGGCGGTGTGACATCACAATACCCCGGCAAAAGAGGTAAGGGGGGCGCAGCTCAAATAGTTTGTGCACCCCTGCTTTAGAGAGTTAGCAAGACAGCACAGGGAGATAATGTACAAAGTTTCACAAGTGCATTAAACAGTGGGGACTCGGGAGATTATAGTGTAAATGGAATAATTGGAGAATATCAGAATGCAATAGGAGCAAGAAAGTGCAATTTCAATGTTGATAATGATTTGGAAGACATACATGTACACTTAGATCATCAATACAGTAATCCAGCAGTGCGCAAACTGCCGGGGGAGGCGTGAGGCCTCTGTAATGTCTCTTACCTGCTGCCAGACGGGTCTTCGACGACGCGGCATCAAATGACACCGTGAGGTCATGTGACGTGGCGCATCACCATGATAACGAACGTCAAATGACGCGGGGTCATGTGATGTCACATGACCCACGACGTCATTTGATGCCGGGTTCTAAGCGGGGGGGGGGGGCGTGAATTCTGGGGCTCCCAGGCAGGGGGTCACTGGATATCCAAGGGCAACAATTTTAAAGCCATGGCTATAGAGTAAAGAGAATCAAGAACACTTTAGAGGATTGGTTAGACACTCGAACAAGCCCCAAGCACTCACAACTCACCGGGTAGGAACAAAAATAAAATAAATTTTATTAAACTACATCATAAAAGTGACAAACTGGGGACATACTGGGACAAAACAAACAAAACTCTCCTCCCACATGTTTCACGCTCTAACAGCGCTTTCTCAAGGAGTATTGATCAGAGGGTATGTTTCCTAGTTATATAGCCCCTCCTTCTGGCAAGCACAATTGATTGTATATTAATTACAAACATCAGATGAAATCAATTTGTAGTGACAATTAGATGAAACATAAGCAATATAACATCTTCTATATAGGATACATTAGTTAGAACAGTTCATGCCTAAACTTGATATCAGTTAATATATGTACTTCACCAAAAAATGAAAAAATGTGGAATTATATTATAAATATTGTTCATGGTTCCAAAATAGATCACCTTTATAGATAAGATTAATTAATCATATATAAGGTGTGGAGTATTGATAGATGGATAAATAAACCACTCTAGGGAAGTATCACAGCAAATATATATATGCTTCAATATTAATAAAGAATAATATATAGTGTATAGATATATGAATAATATAAAAATAGCTAATAATAGAGATGTATTAAGTCAAACATGTATATTAATAAATGTGACAAAAGTAAACATCAAGATATAACATATCATTTGAACTGTTAAAACCTTCAGAGTGGCTATGAATTAAACACAATCAAGATAGGCACTATGTCAGCCTTACAGAGGCAAGAACACATTTAATGGGAAATTATTAGAGCTATAAATATAAAAGTGAGGCTTATAAATGGAATGATGAATATCTATACCATATTATTATAGGAAATATTTTAGATCCCACTGTGAATTTAACCCCTTAGGGGCCAAAGTATCCAATGAGAAAATCCAGTATGCCTCTCTCTTTTATATAATGCATTAACTCTATCACCTCCCCTAAAATGCATATGGACATGTTCTATGGCTGCAGACTTAAAATGTTCAAGTGAACCATTCTGACATTCTTTAAAGTGTAAAGAAACTGGGTGATTTTGATCTTTTTTTATTATCAATCTCCTGTGTTCCATGATGCGAATTTTGAATTTCATTGTAGTAAGACCTACATATCTTCTATTACATCCACAGATGAGCATGTATATAATAAATTCAGAGTTACAGTTGATAAAAGACAAGATGCGATGTGATCTAGAACCCTCCATATTATCAAAAGTTTGTGTCTTAGTGACATATTTGCAAATTTTGCAGCGTCCGCAAGGGAAGCATCCTTTTAAATTTGGAAAGAATTCTCTTTTGACAATGTTTTTGTTTTTTTATCACACTGGGAGACATAAGATTACCCAAGGTTTGTGATTTGCTAAACAAAAATCTTGGATTCATTGATGTAATGCCCTTTAGAAAAGGGTCTATAGAAAGTATTCCCCAGTGTTTGTTAACAATACGTTTGATTGCATGGGATTGATTACTAAATTGAGTTATAAAATATGGTGAGTCAAGATCAAAAGCATCATGTCTTTGAACAATATTCACATTTCTCCCAATTTTTTTTAGAACCTTTCAAATCTTCCCTATTTTTACTGAGGGCATTATGATATGCCTCGTCAAGAGTAACTTTATTATAACCTCTGGAAATAAAACGATCTGTAAGTTCCATTGCTCTGGATTTAAAGACTTCTAGATTAGAACAATTTTGATGTAGTCGAATGTATTGCCGCATGGGTATAGCTCTAAATACATTTTGATTATGTCCACTTTTGGCATGTAGGAGTGTATTTCTACTATTCTCTTTTCGAAAAATATCTGTTTGAACTTTTTTGTCCAAACCCACAGATAGATTTAAATCTAAATAGTGGATATGATGAGAGTGATATTGAGACGTGAACTGCAAACACTGGGGAATACTTTCTATAGACCCTTTTCTAAAGGGCATTACATCAATGAATCCAAGATTTGTGTTTAGCAAATCACAAACCTTGGGTAATCTTATGTCTCCCAGTGTGATAAAAAAACAAAAACTTTGTCAAAAGAGAATTCTTTCCAAATTTAAAAGGATGCTTCCCTTGCGGACGCTGCAAAATTTGCAAATATGTCACGAAGACACAAACTTTTGATAATATGGAGGGTACTAGATCACATCGCATCTTGTCTTTTATCAACTGTAACTCTGAATTTATTATATACATGCTCATCTGTGGATGTAATAGAAGATATGTAGGTCTTACTACAAGGAAATTCAAAATTCGCATCATGGAACACAGGAGATTGATAATAAAAAAAGATCAATATCACCCAGTTTCTTTACACTTTAAAGAATGTCAGAATGGTTCACTTGAACATTTTAAGTCTGCAGCCATAGAACATGTCCATATGCATTTTAGGGGAGGTGATAGAGTTAATGCATTATATAAAAGAGAGAGGCATACTGGATTTTCTCATTGGATACTTTGGCCCCTAAGGGGTTAAATTCACAGTGGGATCTAAAATATTTCCTATAATAATATGGTATAGATATTCATCATTCCATTTATAAGCCTCACTTTTATATTTATATTTATAGCTCTAATAATTTCCCATTAAATGTGTTCTTGCCTCTGTAAGGCTGACATAGTGCCTATCTTGATTGTGTTTAATTCATAGCCACTCTGAAGGTTTTAACAGTTCAAATGATATGTTATATCTTGATGTTTACTTTTGTCACATTTATTAATATACATGTTTGACTTAATACATCTTTATTATTAGCTATTTTTATATTATTCATATATCTATACACTATATATATTATTCTTTATTAATATGGAAGCATATATATATATTTGCTGTGATACTTCCCTAGAGTGGGTTATTTATCTATCTATCAATACTCCACACCTTATATATGATTAATTAATCTTATCTATAAAGGTGATCTATTTTGGCGTTTTTTCACCATGAACAATATTTATAATATAGTTCCACATTTTTTCCTTTTTTGGTGAAGTACATATATTAACTGATATCAAGTTTAGGGACGAACTGTTCTAACTAATGTATCCTATATAGAAGATGTTATATTACTTATGTTTCATCTAATTGTCGCTACAAATTGATTTCATCTGATGTTTGTAATTAATGTACAATCAATTGTGCTTGCCAGAAGGAGGGGCTATATAACTAGGAAACATACCCTCTGATCAATACTCCTTGAGAAAGCGCTGTTAGAGCGTGAAACATGTGGGAGGAGAGTTTTGTTTGTTTTGTCCCAGTATGTCCCCAGTTTGTCACTTTTATGATGTAGTTTAATAAAATTTATTTTATTTTTGTTCCTACCCGGTGAGTTGTGAGTGCTTGGGGCTTCTTCAAGTGTCTAACCAATCCTCTACAGCAGTGGTTCCCAAACATTTTCAGTTCAAGGCTCCCCAAAGCAATCACAATTTTTTCAAGGCTCCCAAGGCGATCAGGATTTTTCCGCAGCGCCCAAAGTAAAAACAAAGGTGTATATACATACTGTGACAGAAACCAGGGGATGGTAATAAATTCCGTATATAGGGCTCCCAGGATACTAGACAGTTTATATCCTGTTTGGCCTGGGAGTGCAGCCTTATAATACATACACTCCATCCCACAGTTTGGCAAGCGCTGGAACTGAGGGATGAGAGATCCAGACCAGAGTTTGTCTGCTGCCTGATTTCTGTCTCCTGTCATGCTAATTAGGAATCAGGTATGAAAGACTGATTTCCTGTTTGCTCTGGTCTCCCCACAAGAGCCAGGAGGCTGGAAGGCTGCTGAACTACAGAGGGGAGAAGCCTCTTCCCCAAACAGGTTCAATCTTTCTGTTCATTTGTGTAAGACTGCAAAAGTACCATGTTTTGATGTTGGAAGTGGAAAAGCCACTTCCAACCCTGAGTCAGGGATATCTAAGTTAAGTTATCGCTCAGGTGAGCAGCTTTTGTTTTGATCTGTTTTCTGTTGTATGCACTGTGGCAGTCTCAGTGCCTGGGACTGAATAAACCAGGCATAGCCTGTTTAAAGGAACAGTACTTGACGCCTCATCATTTAACCTACCCTAAAAGACCGCGTTCTAAACAGTCCCGGACAAACGACGGAGCCCCGGAGTAAGCCGTTTGTCACATATGGTGGAGAATGCGGGCAGAGCACTAGGGGGTCTGCGGGTTGAAGAACTTTGAAAAAAAAAAAAAAGTTTTTTTCATCCTCTGCAAACAAGATGGAAGACGTGGTGGGTGCGCTGGTACGCAATGTCGCTGCCCAGAAAGACGCGAATGAAACCCAGCAACAGCTGTTAATAGCCCAGCAAGAAACTAATGCAAACCAGCAGCAGACGAATGCAGCCCATCAACAGCTGCTAATAGCCCAGCAAGAGATTAATGCCAACCAGCAACAGGCGAATGCCAACCAGCAACAGGCGAATGCAAACCAGCAACAGACGAATGAAGCCCTGCAAAACGCGAATGCAAACCAGCAAGAGACAAACCGCTTGCTGAGAGAGGAGCAACAGCGGTTCGCTCAGGGCTTACAGCAGGAACTCGAGATCCTGAGGGGGACTATCAGTAACCTTCCACTGGCAGCGGCAGCCCCAGTTCCGAAAATGACCAGGGCAAGCCACTACCTTCAGAAGATGGGACCCTCGGATGATGTGGAAGCCTATCTTCTCACGTTTGAACGCACGGCACAGAGAGAGGGATGGCCAGAAGCTGAGTGGGCTGGTCTAATCGCACCCTTCCTAAGCGGCGAACCCCAGAAGGCTTACTTTGATCTAGAGCCAGCCGAAGCTAACGTCTATGCAAAATTGAAGTTCGAGATCCTCGCCCGCCTCGGCGTAACCACGGCTGTTCGCGCCCAAAGGTTTCACGCATGGTCCTTCACGATGGATAAAGCCACCCGAAGCCAGATGTATGACCTCATCCACCTCGCCCGGAAGTGGCTACAACCCGAGATCAACTCAGCCAGCCACATCGTGGAACGGTTGGTCATGGACCAGTTCTTGAGGAAACTTCCCTCTGCCTTACGCCGTTGGGTCAGTCGGAGTGACCCCCACAATGCGGATGAGCTTGTGGCCCTCGTAGAAAGGTACAATGGAGCAGAAGAGCACCCGCAACCCACAGTCGTGGAGCAACCCCACTACCCGAGGTTCCAGGACTCTTCCAGAGACGGTAAAAGGGTACCGGGGTTAAGGGGCGCTGAAGAGCGGCGACCACCTTCACGCAGCACCAGCAACAGTGGTTCGCACACTAAGGGCAATAGCCAACATGGGGAGCCGGGAAAAGGCTCTAAGTGGGACACAGACTATGTACCTAAATGTGTAAATTGTCATGAGAGGGGCCACACAGCAAAAATCTGCCCACTAAATTATGAGCCCATGCAATGCAACAGCGTGGAACCTTATTCGCTGTTGTCCCAATGTATGGGCCCTAGCCCAGAGGACCCCTTGAATAACCATCTGTGGGCATTTGTAAAGGTTAATGGTAAGAGGGTTCGGGCACTTCTTGACTCTGGGAGCATGGTCACACTAGTGTCCGAATACCTCTTGCCCATTAAGAAGAAACAGGGAAACAGTTCACAAAGAGTGGCAATTTGTTGTATACATGGGGATAATCATGAATATTCCACTGTTGATGTTTTTTTTGAAACAGAGTTTGGTTCTTTAGATTTCAAGGTGGGTATTGTACCCAAACTGGCACATGATGTGTTAATAGGGACCGACTTTCCCCATTTTCTAAAAATGTGGTCCCCCGCTCAGAATAGCGCCCAGAGTTCAATAGCGGACCATAACGAAGTATTAGAAGAAACAAATCCTTTCCCTTTTTCAGAAATGGAGGTTTAATGAGGTCGTGAATCTCACTATATCAGGGTCTCTCTCTCTCTTCAGTCACTTGCTCCAAATTCAATCATGCATGCGCTAGCTCACTAAGAAAGACTCTGACACAAAGTTCAGCTTCAATCTCAGTACATGCGTTATCCCGGGGGTAACACAGGAACTGCTGCTTTATTGAGTACACAACATAGTTTATATAGCTCATAGCGGGGAGGGGCATGGGAGGGGTTAAATCATATGTATCTTTATTCCGGGACACGCTGTCTTCCTTGATTGTAGCAATACATTCTCCCGGGCTCATGCAGCCCTCGTGCATAGCTGCGTCATCAGTTCATGGTTTAATCATCTGGTCATGTGTTTACCAGGATATCTGAGACAAAGTTCGGGCGTATAACATAACAAAAGAAGAAATATATATTCACACACATTTCTACCTTCACAATCCCCCCTTGAATAGATATTTCTGACTTGCCTAAGGGAGTAAGGCTGTCTTGCGATGGGGAAAAAGGAATGGGATACTTCACTCGATTACTGGCACAGGATATCTCTAATAGACTCCTGTACCTTCCATCGAGACTTAACACACCGCAAGAGTCCCTTCCCTTCCGTATAGCCTTAATAGTCTACAGCAACGAATTACAAATAAAATGAGGAGTCCTAGAAGGACTGTGGGTAGGCATATCTTTGTGAATTTTGGAGCTAAGCAGAATTTCCAATTCACTTCCGGTGTTTATCATCATGTCGACACCACCAACTTTGAGCATCAGTTTGCGATAGAGAGGAATAAGGCAACAGAGAATAAGAATACCAAATATAAAAATACATAAAATAACTAGGCCGATCGTGGTAAGAATCGATTTCCATCCTCCCGCCCAATCTGCTATCCAATTGGCCCAACTGGTATCTACTCCTGCATTCCTCTTTACCTCTGCCGCTAGATCCCTGATCTGGTTTAGTGCTTTGACCGTCTTTCCATCTATCACAGAGTTTTCTGGGATAAACGTGCAACATTCTTCTCCAAACATTGAACATACCCCCCCTTTCTCTGCTAAAAGCATATCCAAGGCCATTCGATTCTGAAGAGTCATTCGGGTATTTGGTCCTAGTTCCTCAATTATACCTTGGAAAGCGTCCCTACTATAATTGATAAATCTCTGTTGGTTGTAATACAGATAATTGATCCAATCAACATTTTTTATTAATTTGTACTTGGGGGACCATTGATGCGAATCCAGCAAGAATTTGGTCTTGGGCCTTAAATTCATCAGGGACCCCCCTTGGGACCCCTATGGCATCTCTATATACCAGATTATCACTTTGCAGGGCTGTTGCTATACTTCTTTTTGATCTCGACAGAGAGAGAGGTTTCCTGGATAGGTACTGTACTTCTGGTTCCCATGGGAGCACTCTAAAAGGCATAACTACCTTAACTAATGCACACTGTCCTTGCCACACTGGGGGTAGAATGTTCCGGAGTTTACCATTTCCGCATAACCAATATATATCAAACATATGTGCAGTGTGATTCTGGAGTTCGGCAGAGGTTATAGATGAGTTAAAAGCGCAGAACCCTGAGTTAAATCTTCCTAGCTTTATTCCCGAACATTGGCACATTGCTCTTGTTCTCAAGGTTTTTTGGCTTAGCTGAACCGCTCAATATCAATTGGAACTTCAGAAGAAAAAATGTATTTTAAACTAACATTCATTCCAACTTTCATACAGACAATAGACAATATCAGGCACCTAAGATGGATGCTGACTCAAAATGGTTGCTTAGATCCCAGTGCTGTTATATCAGACCCCCCTCCCTTACGTCATATTCTCACTTTGTCACTCCCTCCCTTTTTATTCTTAAAACATAGCTTTTGAGAATAAAGTTCATGATGATAGTCCAGGGATAACTTCAGAGGACAAGGGCGCGTGCCCTTCACTGTCATAGTCTCGTAAGGCGCTGCGGCCAATATGTCTTTTGATGAATTGAATAACTGTGGTCGGCATCTTCTTTCTTCACGGGACTGCTGTTTTCTGGCATCTGTAAAGAGTGGCATCCGAATGGGGGAGGGGGTCGCACACCTGTGGATCATACCTTTGCAACACGTGACACCCACATATATGACAACAAGTAACACTCCCAAACACATCAAAACATTCAAAAAAAAAATTTGCTCCAAGTGATCTAAGCCATTCACCTAACCCCAAGGGTGATAATCTGTCACTTCCCTGTGTAAACCTCTTTTGAATCTCTTGTATTTAATCAAGTTCATGCTGCACATTGCTACACTGATCTGAAATAAAAACACAACATTGTCTTTAATCAAACAGATAACCCTCCTTTTGAAGCTAAAACATAGTCTAAAGCAATTCTGTTTTGTAAGGCCATAAGCCTAATCTGAACCTGTTCTTGGATTTTCATAATCATCACAACATTCTATTACTGAGAATTGAGGGGGTTTGGTATCTGTGGAAGCTAATGCATGATCCTCACCCCTGCACGCATTATATACATCATTCACTCAGAATATCAGAACAGACGATGTCTGCGATGGGTCAACATGGCTGACTTATGATCCTTTCCTTGTGGCTGACACACGCCCCTGGGTGACCCCCTCCTTTCGGTGGAGGTGCAACACACTTCTGGATCAAAGTTTTGCTGCACATGACACATACATAGAGAGTGAAGAGTACTGCCAAAACACATACAAGAGCTTTCACAAGCCACGCTTCCAGGAAACCAATCCTCCCATCAAGGCTCAATTCTACATACACCTTAAATTTCTAACTTAACACACTCTAAAGAATAAAAAATATTGAGTCTCTGAAAAAATGAAATGTTCTGATAAAACCTGGCCTTAGCCTGGTGTCTTATTTTCCTCGTTGGTTAACGGTTAGAGTTTTGACTCGGCAAGACGTTAACTTGATGCGGCTGTGCTTTAGGTGACTTTGGTCTTTGGTGGCGCTGGAACATTTGGTGGAGCTGGAACGAGCTTTACTGTACTTTGGATCCAGGAAAAGAACTCTGCTACTTTGACTTTGCTGTATTGGTGGTTACTTTAGGCCTTTTCACCTGGGATGAAAAGCATGCTTGCGCAGGAAATATGTGACTATTAACCCCATCTCGAGTAGGTGCACTTTCAACTTTGCCTAGAGAGACTCAAAAAATGTATTAGTTGCATACAACTTATTGTTTTATTACCAATAACATGGTCCTTAATTCTTTCCTTTGGACTGTTGATAGTCATAAGTCATCCCATATGTGTCTCATAGGGAGATAATTTATACCTAGGACTAAATTCTTGTATCAATGTGTTTACTCCTGTCTTAGCATCCACATATAGACAGAGGTATTCCCTATTAATGTTCCTAATTCATTCCTCAAATTAAAACTAAGTAGCCAATGTGAACCTGACTTTGATACAATCTAAGTTCCTGAAACTTTAGGGCCTCATCCCTTGCTAACCCACTTGTTTCCATAATTAATTCTATCCTGTCTGCAGGCCATATCCCTAAGACCTGGGAAACTACCAGAGTTTGTCCCAATCTTCAAAAGTGGGGACAAAAAACACTGTCTCAAACTACAGGCTAATATCCCTTTTCCCAATACTATCCACTGTTATGGAAAAATATTCACTCCCAATTAAGCCATTATTTTACCCATACAAATTTCCCTAGCCAATCCCTATCTGGCTTTTACCCCAAACACTCCACTGTAACTATTCTGCTAAAAAAATTGAAATGCCTTGTATATAGTGCATACCTTATTCACTTATGTAACTGCTTTTGCAACTATGTATCCCCTGTATTTAACCCTATACACAAGACACACCCACAAATGAGGTGACTCCCAAATTCACCCCTTTCTGGCAAACCCATTCTAGATTACACAGCAATTTTTACAATAACCACTGCTTACGGACACCTTTGGAAAAAATAAATGGTTAATTCGTTATAACATACATCACATTCAGTTAATAGACAAATGATTTTGTATAAGACTTCACACTAATGTCTTGCTTTATATAATCTCTTTGCACAGTGCTGAGCACATGGTCAGCTTTATAATTTTAAAGACACTCTGCATATTCATCTGACTAAAGAAAAAATATTTCTATAAGACTTGTTTCCGGGCAAAGAGCCATTTCGTTTCTGGGCGTTTCGCCAATTGACCCTGAAAAGATAAGATAACGTTACACCACGGCTTCTTCCTTAAAAATAATAATTATTAGATTGAAACTTTCGCTTAAAGTTTAAATACATGGAGCTTTATCCAGAGCCCTAAGAACTACATTTTTTATGGCCTCTCAACAATTAACCCACAGGCTTTTATATAGCTGAGGTTTATATAACTTCTTAACACACAAATAACTTCACACGCTCATGCTATCTCCCTCCACTCAGTTCTTTTTAATGCCTTCTGTTTTGAACTTTTATAGTTTCACTGACTTCATTCACTACAAATTCATGCTATCTTGTGACAAGGGGGCATAATTTTATTTTCTCGTCTTTCTCCTGACTAGCAGGCTCACGGGGGCGGTGAGCTCCACAGGAGTAACAATTATCCCTGCATACTGGGTTCTGTGATTTGCATATGGGACATACCCAATATGGTGATTCCACGGGACATGGACTATTTTGAGGATATGGAGGGGGAGAGTCAACTTTAGGGGTAGAAGGTGTAGTTTTGTCACTTTCGGGTACTTTCATATAACAGTAACTTTTCTTATCTTTCCCTCCATATTCTATTTCAGTGAAACCTTCCTTTTGAAGCTCAATAGCCACACATAGATAAATCAGTCACACCACAATTAAAACAATCTTAGCCTCCCTTTTCTATCTCCTGCTCGGTCTATTTTTCTCTGGACAGCCTTGGTAACATTAAACCAGGCTTCTGCTATCTTCAGCAGGTTGTTATCATTCAAAATTCCTCTCCTTTTTTTTTTTTTTTTTTTTTTTTTTTTTCAATATCTTTCGCCACTCTTCTGGCTGTAACCTGCCTTCTGCTGCAGTAATACTACATACTTTAAACAGCGTACTTGCTTTATTTTTCACTTGTTCTTATATTAACTTCTGTCCTGGCAATGATAAAATAACTGCAGCGGTACCCTTCTGTCCCTTAACAGAATTATTTTGACTCATACTAACGTAAGGTACATTTCCATGTGGGATTCAAAAATCACATAAGACTGCGCTCCCTGAACTTCCCCCTCCCATAGAAAAAGACTCCTCTTTCTAGTTGCTATTAGAACAGAAGGAAAAAGAATATTTTCTGGTTTTAAAAGACCCATTCGTGTGGCCAGCACGAATAAAGTTTTCAAAGAAATATTACCAGGGCTGGCATTCTTTTCCGTTCTATTCTCTCTCTCGGTGGCAGGCTAAGACTCCTTTCCCTGTCTTACTTGCCTGTGCTTAAATGTTAAAACTGCACCTTTTTTTTTTTTTTTTTTTTTTTTTTCACTTATATCACTTTTGCATATTCGTTCTTAACAACTTCGGTTGCAATCTTCCCGTAGGCGGGACTCCCGCCAGTTTATATAGATTAGTAGCATGTTTGGTATATTTCTTTCCTTCTCGAGTGCGGACTAAA
This sequence comes from Ascaphus truei, assembly GCF_040206685.1. Taxonomy (NCBI): domain Eukaryota; kingdom Metazoa; phylum Chordata; class Amphibia; order Anura; family Ascaphidae; genus Ascaphus; species Ascaphus truei. Next base: position 470,682,858 of record NC_134484.1, read on the forward strand.
TCTAGTGCTGTCTGTGCCCCTGTGGGCAACACATGTTTTTTCTTAAATAAGTGCAACATCTCTGAATTCTCTGTTCGTCCCACTAATATATCGTGGCCGGTCCTGTGTCACCGTCTCGAGGGAACCACTGTTTGGTTACCGCCCTCAGACGCTGGGTCCCTGACCCCAGACACCCGGTACCGGAGACAGAGTACTATCTCTACGTCTCGAGGGAACCACTTTTCCAGGTTACCGCCCTCAGAGCATCAGTGCCTGTCCTGTTCCCCTTTACTGGGCTGACAGCCTGCACTTCTTGGTGCCTGTCCTGTTCCCCTTTACTGGGCTGACAGCCTGCACTTCTTGGTGCCTGTCCTGTTCCCCTTTACTGGGCTGACAGCCTGCACTCTCATTCAGGGATTTTGCAATTACTTATCAGAAAATCAATCAGACAACCCGCAATCTATCTCCCATTACTACCCACTCGGTCACCTAAATTCCCAACACTAATGCATTAATACACATACATATACTAGCTACAGTCAGTCGACAAAAATCCCACTCCACTTCGGGCTCCTACTTGCGGCACTGACTAGCATATATAACATGTAAACATTCGCACAATTTAGCAACTTATAGGTGACCACAAGCAACTGAAGAGTATGATATTTTTAACAGTTCTAAACAGAGCGCGACTCTAAAGATCACACCGTTGTATCACATCAACGTGAGTGAAAGACCTAAACAGATTATACTACCTAGGCAGCAACCCACCGACTTGTCATAGGCAAGATAACACACAAAATGTATGCAAGAGCTTACCTTGACAATGAGGGTGATCAGTCCTCGGTTCGGTGTGTCACGGTCTCTGCAGCAAAATCAGCGACAGGTCAGTCTCTCGTGGTGAGCCGGAGTCACGCTCCCCCCCTCACACGTTGGGCGCCAAATAATGAGGTCGTGAATCTCACTATATCAGGGTCTCTCTCTCTCTTCAGTCACTTGCTCCAAATTCAATCATGCATGCGCTAGCTCACTAAGAAAGACTCTGACACAAAGTTCAGCTTCAATCTCAGTACATGCGTTATCCCGGGGGTAACACAGGAACTGCTGCTTTATTGAGTACACAACATAGTTTATATAGCTCATAGCGGGGAGGGGCATGGGAGGGGTTAAATCATATGTATCTTTATTCCGGGACACGCTGTCTTCCTTGATTGTAGCAATACATTCTCCCGGGCTCATGCAGCCCTCGTGCATAGCTGCGTCATCAGTTCATGGTTTAATCATCTGGTCATGTGTTTACCAGGATATCTGAGACAAAGTTCGGGCGTATAACATAACAAAAGAAGAAATATATATTCACACACATTTCTACCTTCACAGGTTGACGAGGGCCCAAATAAGAAGGGGGAAAAGGAGGAGTGCTGTAAAATTCCCTTCCCCATCACTACTTTGGTAGGGAATACCCCAAATCAAGATGTTGAGCAGACACTTACCACCCCAGAACCGGATAAGACCCTCGCTGACCTAGAGGTCAGTCCTGGGAGTTTTAAGAAGGCCCAGTGGGAGGACCCCACATTAGCGGTAGCAAGGGGAAATATACGGGACCAGAATAGTACTCCTGGCCAACCAGATAGGTCACTTGCTTACCCCTACTTCGAGGTAGAGAACGACCTAGTATATCGGGTTGATAAAAGGAAATCAGTTACAACTAAACAATTGTTGGTACCACGGACATTCCGTAACGTAGTATTACACCTCGCACATAGTCATCCATTGGGGGGACACCTAGGGGTGGAAAAGACAAAAGAAAAGGTTCTCCGAAGCTTCTATTGGCCTGGGGTTCTGGCAGAAATTACGAATTATTGTTCCTCATGCCCAGAATGTCAGATCACCGCCCGTTCAAGGCGTACCGCAGCCCATTGGTACCCCTTCCCATAATAGAGGTACCATTTGACCGGATTGCTATGGATCTAGTAGGACCCCTAATAAAGTCTGCTAGGGGACATCAGCATATATTGGTAATATTAGATTATGCCACCCGATATCCGGAGGCAGTTCCCCTACGTAGCACCTCAGCTAAAAACATAGCAAAAGAGTTAGTAGTTCTGTTTTCCCGGGTCGGGATTCCTAAAGAGATTCTATCTGACCAGGGAACACCATTTATGTCCCAAGTAACGAAAGAGCTATGTAAACTCCTAAAAATCAAGCATCTCAGAACCTCAGTCTATCATCCACAAACAGATGGTTTAGTGGAAAGGTTCAATAAAACCTTAAAGAGCATGTTACGGCGGGCGGTTGATAAAGATGGGAAAAACTGGGATTGTTTGTTACCGTACCTGTTATTTGCCATTAGGGAAGTTCCCCAATCATCCACAGGCTTCTCCCCGTTTGAACTATTGTATGGCCGACACCCAAGGGGCTTACTGGATATAGCCAAAGAGACTTGGGAACACGAGGTTACCCCTTACAGAAGTGTAATAGAGCATGTTGCCCAGATGCAGGACCGCATTGCTGCAGTCCTACCCATAGTGAGGGAACACATGGAGAAAGCTCAAGAAGCACAGAGGAATACATATAATAAGGGTGCTAGGGTCAGAATTTTTTCTCCAGGTGATAGGGTACTAGTTCTGGTTCCCACCGTGGAGAGTAAATTCCTTGCTAAATGGCATGGGCCATATGAGGTCTTGGAAAGAGTGGGAGAAGTAAATTATAAGGTAAGACAGCCAGGTAGGAGGAAACCTGAGCAAATTTACCATATAAACCTACTCAAGCCCTGGAAAGATAGAGAAGTCTTGTTAACCCTAGTACCCCCAGGTCCGTCAGAGAATCAAGAAACTGACCCAGAGGTTAGCATAGCTGAAACCCTGTCTGTTCATCAGAAACGAGAGGTTCAGAATTTAGTGAAAAGAAACAAAGAAATCTTCTCTATACGGCCAGGTAGAACTAACGTAATTGAACATGACTTAGTCTCTGAACCGGGGGTCCGAGTTAACCTTAAACCGTACCGAATCCCAGAGGCCAAAAGAAAGGCTATAAGTTTAGAGGTTAAAAAAATGCTAAAACTAGGTGTAATTGAGGAATCCCAAAGTGGGTGGAACAGCCCTATAGTCTTAGTCCCAAAGCCAGATGGTACAACAAGGTTTTGTAATGACTACCGGAAACTAAACGCGGTGTCAAAATTTGATACTTATCCTATGCCCAGGGTAGATGAACTTGTAGAGAGACTGGGCAAAGCCCAATATCTCACAACCCTAGACCTAACAAAAGGGTACTGGCAGGTTCCCCTCACAGAAAGGGCAAAAGAAAAGACAGCCTTCTCAACCCCAGACGGCCTCTTTCAGTATAAGGTGTTGCCTTTTGGCTTACATGGAGCTCCCGCCACATTCCAAAGAATGATGGATAAAATTTTAAAACCACATGCTCGGTATGCTGCCGCCTACCTGGATGATGTGGTAGTCCATAGTGAAGATTGGCAATCCCACCTTCCAAAGGTCCAAGCTGTGCTTGACGCAGTCCGGTCTGCTGGACTAACTGCTAACCCCGCTAAATGCACTATTGGTCTGGAGGAGGCCAAGTATCTGGGATATTCTATTGGCAGAGGTTTACTCAAACCCCAAACACTCAAAGTGGAGGCGATACAAAATTGGCCAAGGCCAGTTACAAAAAAACAAGTAAGGACCTTTTTGGGCTTAATTGGGTACTATAGAAGGTTTATTCCCAATTTTGCAACTAAGGCAACCCCACTAACTGACCTCACAAAAGCAAGAGGACCGCTAATGGTAAAGTGGTCCCCCGAAACCGAACAGGCCTTTAGAAGCCTGAAAGAAGCTCTCTGTGCCCAACCAGTGTTGGTCACACCTGACTTCTCCAAAGAGTTCGTAGTCCAAACCGACGCATCTGAGGTAGGGCTGGGGGCGGTACTCTCCCAGGAGTCTCAAGGTGAGGAGCACCCCATCCTTTATTTAAGTAGGAAACTAAATCCCCAGGAGAAAAATTACTCCATAGTAGAGAAAGAGTGTCTCGCAATAAAGTGGGCTGTAGAGACGCTCAAATACTACCTGTTGGGGAGAAAATTCCGGTTGGTCACAGATCATGCACCCCTTACCTGGATGTGTCAAAACAGGGAAAAGAATGCTAGAGTGACCAGGTGGTTCCTAAGCCTACAACCCTTTAAATTTTCTGTGGAACACAGGTCAGGGCACAAACATGGCAATGCTGACGGGTTGTGAAGGATGCACTCCCTAATATCCATGGTCGCTCATCCCTCGAGGTCTGAGCTGGGGGGGAGGATATGTGACAGAAACCAGGGGATGGTAATAAATTCCGTATATAGGGCTCCCAGGATACTAGACAGTTTATATCCTGTTTGGCCTGGGAGTGCAGCCTTATAATACATACACTCCATCCCACAGTTTGGCAAGCGCTGGAACTGAGGGATGAGAGATCCAGACCAGAGTTTGTCTGCTGCCTGATTTCTGTCTCCTGTCATGCTAATTAGGAATCAGGTATGAAAGACTGATTTCCTGTTTGCTCTGGTCTCCCCACAAGAGCCAGGAGGCTGGAAGGCTGCTGAACTACAGAGGGGAGAAGCCTCTTCCCCAAACAGGTTCAATCTTTCTGTTCATTTGTGTAAGACTGCAAAAGTACCATGTTTTGATGTTGGAAGTGGAAAAGCCACTTCCAACCCTGAGTCAGGGATATCTAAGTTAAGTTATCGCTCAGGTGAGCAGCTTTTGTTTTGATCTGTTTTCTGTTGTATGCACTGTGGCAGTCTCAGTGCCTGGGACTGAATAAACCAGGCATAGCCTGTTTAAAGGAACAGTACTTGACGCCTCATCATTTAACCTACCCTAAAAGACCGCGTTCTAAACAGTCCCGGACAAACGACGGAGCCCCGGAGTAAGCCGTTTGTCACAATACCTAACAGTTGCAGTGCGCAGTTGATGTCTCTCTCAGACACTCTCACACACTCTCTCTCTCTCTCTGACCTCACTCTCTCTCTCTCAGACCTCACTCTCTCTCTCTCTCTCTCTCTCTCTCTCAGACCTCTCTCTCTCAGACCTCACTCTCTCTCTCTCTCTCTCTCTCTCTCTCTCTCAGACCTCTCTCTCTCTCTCTCAGACCTCTCTCTCTCTCTCTCTCAGACCTCTCTCTCTCTCTCTCTCTCTCTCTCTCTCTCTCTCTCTCAGACCTCTCTCTCTCAGACCACTCTCTCTCTCTCTCTCTCAGACCACTCTCTCTCTCAGACCACTCTCTCTCAGACCACTCTCTCTCAGACCACTCTCTCTCTCTCTCTCTCTCTCTCTCAGACCACACTCTCTCTCTCAAATCAAATCAAATCAGCTTTATTGGCATGACGAAAGAACATTTCAGTATTGCCAAAGCGTGAATAATAGGGGGTGGGGGACAATAATTACACGTATACTAGGGATAGGGTATAATGATTGCAGGGTATATGGGTAACAGTTTCACACAGGGGTGTGGGGGTTAATGTACGTCTCTCAGCTTGTGGCAGGTGCTGATATAGTGTGCAGCTAGTTCTGCTGTGGTTTCATCTTCTCCCAGGAGGATCGCTATTTTTTGGTTCTCTTCTGTATTATTAAAGTTCTGGATAACAGCAGTGAGTTTCTCTAGGTGGGCACTCCTCACTTCAGAGTATTGTGTGCAACGCAACAGGAAGTGAGTTTCATCTTCTACCTCACCTAGCTCACATCTTTGGCACAGTCTCATCTCACGGGGCTTCCAGTTCTGTCTGTGCCTGCCTGTTTCTATTTCTAGGCTGTGGGCACTTATTCTGTACTGGCTCAGGGTCTGTCTCTGTTTTGGGTCTTTTACCTTCAGTAGGTAGGGTGCCAGAGTGTATTCTCTCTGTAGGCTGTGGTTGGTCTCCAGCTTCTTTGAGCGTTGGATATCATTTTCCCATCTTGTCACATACTGCTTCTTCATTTCGTTGGCGATTGAGTTGATTTCTTTTTTCGGCAGGTTGTTAATCTGTGTGGGGTTTTGTCCTTGGAGTGAGAGGACAAGTTGTTTGATGGCACAGGGTTTAGTGAGGAGGTCCTGACTTTGCATTGCTCTGTAGCAGTAAGACTGTGGATGGCTGGTGTTTAGGTGGGCCCAGAATGTCAGTGCTCTCTTTTGTACCGTGAGCAGTAGAGGAAAGCGGCCCAGCTCAGCCCGGCATGCATTGTTTGATGTACTCCTGTGTACTTGGAGAAGGTATTTGCAGAATTCCAGATGCAGTATTTCTGTTGGGCTGGTATCCCATTTTGTGGAGTCTGGGTATGTTATAGGGCCCCACACCTCGCTGCCGTACAGAAGGATGGGTGTGATGATGCTGTTGAATATTTTCTCCCAGATTCTTATTGGTGGTTTGAGGTGGTACATCTGTTTCCTTATTGCATAAAATGCTCTGCGGGCCTTCTCCTTCAGTATATTTATGGCCAGATTGAATTTCCCCGTTGAGCTGATTGTCAGACCAAGGTATGTGTAGCTCGTTGTCTGTTCAGTGCATTGTCGTCCAGTGTGAATTGAGATATGGTTGGATGTTTTTTTGATTTTTTTTGGAATACCATTATTCTGGTTTTTTCTAGGTTCACAGAGAGTGCCCAGGTCTGGCTGAATTTTTCTAGTATTGCCAGTTTCTGTTGGAGGCCTTGTTCTGTTGGAGACAGCAGGAGCAGGTCGTCTGCGTATAGTAGAGACTTAATTTCAGTTCCAGCCAAGATGAGGATTCTAGGGCTGCTGCGAGCTCATTGATGTAGATGTTAAACAGTGTGGGACTCATACTGCAGCCCTGTCTAACTCCACGGCCTTGATGGAAGAAGTCTGTCCTTTTGTTATTTACTTTCACGTAGCATTTGTTTTCAGAGTACATACTTTTGATCGTGTCGTATGTTCTACCACCTATTCCGCTCTCTAGTATTTTCAGCAATAGGCCTGGATGCCAGATGGAGTCGAAGGCTTTTTTGAAGTCCACAAAGCAAGCAAAGATTTTGCCCTTGTTGGTGTTGTGGACGTGTTTATTGATCAGCCTGTGTAGGGTATAGATGTGATCCGTGGTGCGGTGGTTTGGCAGGAAGCTTGTCTGGCTCTTACTCAGTACACTCTGCTCTGTCAGGAAGGTGAGGATTCTGCTGTTCAAGATGCTGTTGAACAGTTTCCCCAAGGTGCTGCTGACACAGATTCCTCTGTAATTGGATGGGTCCATCCTGTCTCCTTTCTTGTGGATAGGGGTTATCAGTCCTTCGTTCCACAGTTCAGGGAAGTAGCCAGTAGTGAGGACCAGGTTGAACATTTTCAGTATTGCTTCTTGTATAGATGGTTGCTGTACTTCAGCATCTCTTGTAGAATGCCATCTGGTCCGCTGGCTTTCTTGGTTTTTATTAGTTGTATTTTTTCTTTTATTTCCTGGATTGTGATTGGTATGTCCGGGGGGTTTTGGTTATCTTTTATAGTGTTCTCCAGTGATGTTTGTTTGCTGAGGATTTGTTTTTGTTCTTGCGTCAGGTTTTCTTCTGGGATTTCTTGGTAAAGGTCCTCGAAGTAGTTTTTCCAGATGTTGCCATTCTGAATGGCCAGGTGTCTGTTATTCTGCTTTGTATCCAGATGTTTCCAGGTTTGCCAGAAAGTATTTTCATCTAATGCTTCTTCAATTCTTTCTAGTTTTTTTGGCAATGTGGTTTTGTTTTTTCTTCCTTAGGGTGTGCCTGTAGTGCTTTAGGTGTTGGTGGTACCTCATTCGTAGTTCTGTATTGTTTGGGTCTCTGTGTGTTTGGTTTGATATTGTTCGCAAGCTTTTTCTAAGGGTGTTGCATTCCTTATCAAACCATTTTTCTTTGATTTTGTCATTTGTTGTTGGTCTGTTAGGGCTAATTTTTTCAGGTTTGATTTCTTTGCTATTAGATGGAATATTTTGTTGAGGTTACTTACTGCCAGGTTTACACCGTGTTTGTTCTGCTCGTAGTTTGTGTCCTGGAAGCTTTGGAGTAGGTTTCCAACTTCTGAGCTGTTGATTGTTTCTGTGTATGTCGCGAGGCTCTGTTTTGTCCATTTGTAGGTGGCTTTCAGGCTATGAAGGTTGGAGAGGGGGTTTTGTGTTGTGCTTGGTTGGTCTGGTCTCTTAATAAAGAGCAGGGTTTGATTGTGGTCTGATAGGGGTGATGCTGGTGTAACTATGAAAGCACTGATGGCTTGTGGGTCGGTTATTGCGTAGTCCACTACGCTGCTGCCCAGCACAGAGCTATATGTGTATCTACCCAAAGATCTCCTCTTGTCCGTCCATTGATAATGTACAGTCCCAGACCGCGACACAGGTTTAGGAGCTCTTTACCATTTTTGTTTGTTGCATTGTCGTAGCTGGTTCTTTGACGTGTCACAGAGCTATGACATGTGTCATTTCCAAAGATGTAGTTATTTCCATCTGAAGATATGTAATCCTGTTCTCTGCCTTTTCTGGCGTTCAGGTCTCCACATATCAGCACTTTACCCAGGGTCTGAAAGTGGATTGCCTCTGTCTGCAGGGTCTCGAAGATGTCTGGATTGTAGTATGGGGAGTCGGAG
>NC_134484.1:470693898-470741398 GCF_040206685.1 Ascaphus truei
GGCGTACCAGGGCGCCGCGGCGCACAGATTGGGAAACACTGCTCTACAGTGTTCTTGATTCTGCTTTCTGATTGGACGGAAACGCAGCAGTGCAGGACTGGCTTCTTGCTTCATTGTCGGTATACAGCTTTGGAGATACAGCGTATGTGTTATGGCACACTTTTCCCTGGATCAACTGTGACACAAAGATTGCAACATCGCGCAGGACACAGAGGTAATTTCAAATCATTTACCCACTATGAGATATTTTCTTGCCAGCAATTTGTACAGAGCGAGATAGGTTTACTCGCTTCCACGGAGAGATATACAGATTGCCACACTTATATACACTGTCTCCTGATCATTATAATACCCCTGCACGTGAAGGCTGGTGACAACAAGACACTTCAAACTACGTTTATTGCCTCATATAACCACTATCCCTTCCACATGTGCTGGGATTTAAGTGTCTTTAGAGCTGCCAATGGTCTCTATATATTTCTCATAGAGTAAAGAGAACCTTTTTAAAAAAAAATTTTTAAATAGTGATAAAGTTAATTATGCAGAGTATTTTTTATAAGTAATTTGCTTTCAGTAATTTGATTTACAGACTGAAAACATTTGAGTTCTGTCTTTTTTTTGTTTACTTCTGTTAGAGAACTGCCTGAATGAGGAGCAAATCTGGAGCTCTGATATGTCCAGAAGTTGGCTGACTCCCCGCCTCCCAGAAGAGCCGACAAAGAATTATTCCTACCACATGTTGGACACATGCAAGGAACCATTGCCATATGATGGTGCATTTACAGGCCTTGTCCACACTAGGGAGCAAGCCTTTACCTGTACAGAAAGTGGGAAAAGTTTTTCACTGAAGGGTAAACTCCTTTCACACCAGAGGATTCACACAGTGGAGAAACCATTTAATTGTACAGAGTGTGGGAAACAGTTAAGTACTAAGAGGAGCCTCCTTAATCACCAGAGGATTCATACAGGGGAGAAACGTTTCACATGTGCAGTGTGTGGGAAACGGTTAAGTACTAAGAGCAGCCTTCTCAATCATCAGAGGGTTCATACTGGGGAGAAACCTTTTACATGTGAAGAGTGTGGGAAACAATTAAGTAGTAAGGAATACCTCCTCAAACATCAGAATATTCATACAGGGGAGATATCTTTCACTTGTGCAGAGTGTGGGAAAAGCTTTTCGCTGAAAAGCAGCCTCCTCAAGCACCAGAATATTCATACAGGGCTGAAACCTTTCACATGTGCAGAGTGTGGTAAAAGGTTTTCGGTGAAGATAAGCCTCCTCATACATGAGAGGATTCACACAGGGGAGAAACCTTTCACATGTACAGAGTGTGGGAAACAATTCAGTATTCAGAGCAGGCTAATCAGACATGAGCGGATTCATACAGGGATAAAACCTTTCACATGTACAGTGTGTGGGAAAGGCTTTTCACAGAAATACAACCTCCTCATTCATGAGAGGATTCACACAGGGGAGAAACCTATCACATGTACAGTGTGTGGGAAACAATTCAGGGAGAAGAGCAGCTTCCTCAAACACCACAGGATTCACACAGGGGAGAATCTTTTCACGTGTACAGAGTGTGGGAAACAATTCAATATTAAGGGAGACCTTCTCAATCACCAGAAGATTCACACAGGGGAGAAACCTTTCACTTGTACAGAGTGTGGGAAACAATTCAGTATTAAGGGAGACCTTCTCAAACATCAGAAAATTCACACAGGGGAGAAACCTTTCAGATGTACAGTGTGTGGGAAAACCTTTTCTTCTAAGTATAGCCTCCTCACACATGAGATGATTCATACAGGGGAGAAACCTTTCACATGTGCAGAGTGTGGGAAAAGCTTTTCACAGAAGATGTACCTCCTCTCACACCATAAGATTCACACAGGTGAAAAACCTTTTAAATGTACAGAGTGTGGCAAACAATTCAGTATTAAGGGAGACCTCCTCAAACACCAAAGTATTCACACCGGGGAGAAACCTTTCACATGTACAGAGTGTGGGAAAGGCTTTTCACATAAGATGTACCTCCTCTCACACAACAGGAGTCACACAGGGGAAAAACCTTTTACATGTACGGAGTGTGGGAAACAATTTGGGCATCAGAGTAGCTTCCGCAAACACCGCAGGATTCACACGGGGGAGAAACCTTTCAAATGCACAGAGTGTGGGAAACAATTCAGTATTAAGGGACGCCTCCACAGACATCAGAAGATTCACACAGGGGAGAAACCTTTCACATGTACAGTGTGTCGAAAAACATTTGCTTTTAAGCAGAACCTCCTGGCACACGAGATGATTCACACAGGGGAGAAACCTTTTAAATGTGCAGTGTGTGGGAAATGCTTTTCACAGAAGATGTACCTCCTCTCACACAACAGGATTCACACAGGAGAGAAACCTTTTACATGTTCACAGTGTGGGAAACAATTCAGGCATAGGAGCAGCTTCTGCAAACACAGAAGTATTCACACAGGGGAGAAAGCTTTCACACGTACATAGTGTAGGCAATAATTCAGTATAAAGAGCAGCATCCTCACACACCAGATGATATATGCCAGTAACATTGTAATAAAATGGTAATAAAAATGGTTGCTAACTTGACACTTACCTTTATTTTGTACACTGGTATTCCTATCTCATGGCTGCAGAGAATGGAGTTGGCAGGCGGGAAGTGGCGAATTAAAAAATCTTCCGCCCATAGGCACTTACCCTGGGACTGCCTCCTCTATCGGGCCGTTCGCCTTCAGCATTGCGGCATCAAAAGATGGCACGTGACGCCTCATTTCCATGGCAATGCTTTGCCATGTAACATTGCAGTGTCATTTGACGCCACAACGCTAAAGGAGGAGGGCAGAACGAAGAAGGTAAGAACTTTACAGAGGCCAATCAGTGGGGAAGAGAGCAGGACCTATATGTATGGTCTAGGATGTCCCAGCAGAGTTTTGGACTTGGCCAAACATTTCCCAGCAATGTCCGGTCCGCACCCAACCGCTTGCGCAAGACCACCCACTCCTACAAGCCAGGGCTGATATGTGCTGGTTTAAATGTTCTGCGCAGGACTGCAACACTGTCTAGACCTGCCAGCCTAGCGCACCATATTTTAATGTCCTGTGTGGGATATTTAAACATGCACTTATCAGACCTGGCTTTTTGTAAGCAGTCGGGTGCGGCAGACCTGGCTTGTCCAGCGGAAAGCGGACATTTTGCTGCCCCAAAATGGCCGCCGTAAGCCCAGGCCTAATGGGAAATCTGCCACTGGGGGTGGGTCTGACAGAGATTGAGAAGATGACTGACGCTGGTGACCTATTGTCTCCATCTGTGACATTACACAGTGTCTTGTCTGATTGCTGCAACCCTTTGTCTCATGCTGGCTAAGAGTTCCTGACACTTTGTGTGTGTGTGTGGGGGAAGGGGGGCAACGGGTCTTGTGAGCTCTTAAAGAAGAGGTACCAAGATGGGTACCCGGCTTACTACTTTTAACAACTGTTCTACATAAGCAACATGTAGCTAGGGTGGGCAGGTGTCCCGTTTTGAACCGGACAGACCGGTATTTTGCCGCTTGTCCGGTAAAAAATGAGGTAATTCCAGACATGTATGTGTCCGATATTCTCTCTCTCTCGTGCGATGGGCAGCCTGAGTATGGAGGGTGGCTGAAGGAATGGTTCCCGCTCTTACCTCCGACCGAGAACCAAAAGCGGCAACGCGAGCCGCAATGGAGCCATCTCCCGTAGGCCGCAGCATCTGGTAACCAGGGCAATGGAGCCACGCGGTGTAATCTCCCTCCCGCCCAGCAAAGGAGAAGACTAACCAATGGGAGGGCTCCACGTCATTAAGGGTTGTGCGCAGCTCCCCCATCTGCATGCTGGGAAATGTAGTTTCCTTCCAGCTTTACATGTGCGAGAGGAGAGAAGAGCTCCACTGTGTGTCTCCTGCTCTTGGATGTTGATCATGCCACTGTCTGCCAGGACGACCTCCACAGGTAAGACAACAGGAGGGGGAGAGGATGAGGAAGGTGGAGGGTGGTGGTTAAGTGAGAGGAGGATGAGGAGGGGGGTGTGGGAAGATGAGAGGATGAGGGGGGTTGTAACAATTTTGTAAGTAGTGGGAAAGGAGCATTAAGATCAGTATTGCTCGCCATGTACAGTATGACTGTTATTTATAAATTATCTGACCGTTATGTCATGCTCTTTTTAAATTTCACTCCGAGTTTGCACCAATTTGCACCATTTTATATTCTATTTTGTAAAAAATGCAGGGAGGGCGCTCAACCCCAAAACGCCTCACCAGAATTATTTACGAAATAGAATATGAAGTGGTGCAAACTTGGAGTAACATTTAGAAAAAAAATTACGTGCCGGTCTGATAATTTATAAATGATAAACCCCCCTACCGACTTTTCGAGCGTGCCGCATTTTTCACCATTGTGTCCAGTATTTTTGGAGAAGCCACCTGGGAAGCCTACATGTAGCTGTAACACGAACATTTCTGAGTTTAAAATAACTCCACACAATGGCTCTTGTTGTTATATTTTCATAAGTATGGTCAATGGGAGAAGTAACTGGTGTTTGTGGATGAACTTGTGGATGTAATCGTGGTCATCTATGTTGTGGTGCAGGTGGTGTTAGGTCAACATCATCACAACAACCAGAACTATGATTGTTCAATTGTCATTGTTACATAGTTACATAGTAGTTACATAGTAGATGAGGTTGGAAAAAGACGTAAGTCCATCAAGTTCAACCAATGCTAAATTTAGACAACAGATACTTTTTCCTATATCTATACTTATTGATCCAGAGGAAGGCAAAACAAAAACCCCCAGTGACATATCATCCAATGATATCTCATAAGGGGAAAAATAAATTCCTTCCTGACTCCAAGAATTGGCAATCGGATTAATCCCTGGATCAATATCCTTCCCGTGTATACTTATTTGGTATATCCCTGTATACCTTCATTTCTAAAAAGATGTCCAACCTTTTTTGAACAAATCTATTGTATCTGCCATCACAGTCTCCATGGGTAATGAATTCCACATTTTAACTTCCCTTACTATAAAGAACCCTTTCCTTCGTTGCTGGTGAAATCTCCTTTCCTCCAACCTTAAGGGATGGCCCAGAGTCCTTTTGTACTGCCCGTGGGATGAATAGTTCTTTTGAAAGCTCCTTGTTTTGTCCCTGAATATATTTGTATATAGTTATCATATCCCCTCTTAGACACCTCTTTTCTAATGTAAATAAATCTAATTTAGCTAGCCTCTCTTCATAAGTTAGATTGTCCATCCCCTTTATTAATTTGGTGGCTCTTTTCTGCACTCTCTCTAGTTCCATAATGTCTTTTCTTAGGATTGGTGCCCAAAATTGTACTCCATATTCAATGTGTGGTCTTACTAATGTTTTGTAAAGGGGAATAACTATGTTTACTTCCCTTCCATCCATTGCCCGTTTAATGCAAGATAAGATCTTGTTTGCCTTTGTAGCTACTGCATGACTTTAAGACTTTGGGCACTATTGCTAAGCCTGCTGTCTACAAGCACTCCTAAATCCTTCTCCATCAAGGATTCCCCCAATTTATCCCCATTTAATTTGTAAATCGCCTTTTTATTCTTGCATCCCAAATGCATAACCTTACATTTATCTGTATTAAACCTCATCTGCCATTTAACTGCCCACGTTTCCAGTCTCTCCAAGTCCTTCTGAAGAGGAATTACATCCTGCTCTGATTCTATTACCTTACACAATTTAGTATCATCAGCAAAGATGGAGACTTTGCTCTCGATGCCAACCTCAAGGTCATTAATAAACAAGTTAAAAAGCAGGGGTCCCAGTACCGATCCCTGAGGTTCTCCACTCACGACTTTAGCCCAACCTGAAAAAGTTCCATTTATGACAACCCTCTGTTGTCTGTCCTTTAACCAGTTTTCAATCCAGGTGCATATATTATTACTGAGTCCAATTTTCTTTATTTTGTACACCAACTTCTTGTGTGAAACCGTATCAAAAGCCTTTGCAAAATCTAAGTAGACCACATCTACTGCATTACCCTGGTCTAAATTCCTACTTACCTGCTCAAAGAAACAAATAAGGTTAGTTCGGCATGATCTATCCTTCATAAATCCATGCTGACTATTACTAATAATTTTGTTTTCCATTCGGTATTCCTGAATGTTATCCCGTATTAAACCTTCAAGTAGTTTCCCTACTATTGAAGTCAGGCTTACAGGTCTGTAATTCCGGTTGTGATCTAGCTCCCTTTTTAAATATAGGCACCACATCTGCTTTACGCCCATCTTGTGGTACTGAGCCTGTGGAAATGGGGTCCTTGAATATTAAATATAATGGTTTGGCTATTACTGAGCTTGACTCCTTGAGAACTCTTGGATCTATGCCATTGGGGCCAGGTGCCTTATTTACTTTAATTTTTTCAAGCCGCTTATGAACTTCTTCCTCAGTTAACCAATTGTTCATTAATATGGCGGTTGTGGCTTCCTCCTGCGGCACTACTATTGAACTTGATTCTTCCCCAGTAAACACAGAGGCAAAGAACTTGTTTAACACCTCTGCTATTTCCTTATCTCCAATAATCTGCCTACCCATCTCACACTGAAAGGGTCCTATATTTTCTTTTCTCATATTTTTGTTATTAAGGTACTTAAATAACTTTTTAGGGTTGACCTTACTTTCTATTGCAATCCTTTTTTCATTATCCATTTTTGCTAATTTGATTGCCCTTTTGCAAAAATTTTTACATTCCTTATAATTCTGATACGATGTCTAAACGCCTTCTTCTTCTTGTCAATTTCCTCCCCTACCTGTTTATTTAGCCACATTGGTTTTGACTTATTTCTTTTATACTTATTACCCAAGGGTATACACTGATGAATGTGCTTTTCTAACAATGTTTAAAAGACTGCCCATTTACCTTCTACATTTTCCCTGCAAAAACATCATCCGAGTGTATTAGTTGTAGATTAGACCTCAATTTATTAAAATCTGTCTTTCTAAAGTTTAAGGTCTTTGTTGAACCCAAGTAATCTGTTTTTTGATCATTTATTTCAAATGAGACCATGTTATGATCACTGTTATCCAAATGTTCCAGGACTTGAATATTTATTATTACTTCTACATTGTTTGATTATTACGAAATCCAGTACTCTCCCTCTCCTGGTTGGTTCCTCAATAATTTGGGTCATATAGTTGTCTTTAAGCACCCCCAAAAACCTGTTTCCTTTTGTTGTAATGCTAATCTCATTGCCCCAGTCTATGTCTGGATAATTAAAATCCCCCATTATGCAAATATGACCCAGTTTTGATGCATTCTCCAATTGCAAAAGTATTTTAGCTTCCTTAATCTCACAGATATTTGGTGGTTTATAGCAGGGGGGGGCAAACTTTTTTCCCTGCGCCCCCCTGCCGGCGGTCCCCTCTCTTCCGCGCGCCCCCCCCATACCACCATTGACCCGCCCTCCGGCGTCATGACGTCACGTTGCCATAGCAACGTGACGTCACATGACCTCGCGGCGTCATTTTGACGCCGCGTTGCCATGGCGACGCAAGAAGGAAGCCGCCGGAGTCACGGGTAAGTATGGTTTACAGAGGCCCTGCAGCTCCCCGGGCACTTAATTTAAGTGCCTTCGGGAAGCGCGCGGGGCCTCTGTAAACCCCGCGCCCCCCCACCGGCAGTCTCGCGCCCCCCCTGGGGGTCGCGCCCCACAGTTTGCGCACCGCTGGTTTATAGCATATCCCTACAAACATTTTCTTTATACTTTTACCTCCACTGCTAATTTCTATCCACAAGGTCTCTACATTTTCATCATTCCCTTCATAAACCTCATCCCAAATAATAGGTTTTAGATCCGGTTTAACATATAAACATACTCCACCTCCCCTTCTATTTGTTGATCCTTCCAAAAAAGTGAATAACCCTCTAAATTAACTGTCCAGTCTATTAGAGGACGACGACTGGACCGAGATTTTCAACGCGGCGGGCAGAAGCTCGGTCTGTACCACATTAAAGGAGAACTCATATAAGGTGTTAATGAGATGGCACCTCACCCCGGTCAAATTAGCTAAATTTGTCCCAGGATATTCCCCGCTCTGCCCTAGGCAGTGCGGGGAAAGAGGAGATATGTTACACATGCTGTGGTCCTGCCCTCGTATAGCCTCTCTTTGGGAACAAATCAGAGATTGCTACAGAGGATTTTGGGCCTCGAAATTAAACTAGATCTGTGGCTGTTCTTGCTTAACAGACCAACAAAAGAAGTATCCAGAGCAAATAACAAACTGATAGCTCATTTTGCTACAGCGATGAGATGCGAGACCGCAGCATTGTGGAAACAGAACACGATCCCTTCTATTGAAAAAATTCACAATTGAATTTGGTTTATATGCCAGATGGAAAAGTTAACGAGTTTGGTTAACGACACTGGCCCAAATTTCCAAAAGGTATGGCTGCCTTGGCTAGCGCAGTCAGATATTCAAGGGGTGAACGTTGCTACCATATGGCATTGATAGATTTAGGTGAGTTCTCCTCTGATAGGATGGAGTCGTTCCTGACTTGGACTAAGAGGACCGTGACGGGCTCTCGGAGAGATAGTGAGAGCTATACCCATCAACAGTAGACATAATTGACACCCAGGAATCGGGTGAGCAAAAACAGGTCAAGACGCTTTAGCTATTACGCTCCGCCCCCCATGGTCTTGTTTTCCCTTTTGTCTGTCAGTATGTCTATCACTATTCGTCCTTAGAGTAGTAGGACGCAAGGTGCTGCGTCACCAATGGCAGACAGAATTTTTTGACAACAATATGTAAGAAGTGATACTTTACCTTGTAAACAAAATTAATAAAAACAAAGTTATAAAAAAAATAACTGTCCAGTCATGAGTTTCATCCCACCATGTTTCAGTAATGCCTATGATATCATACTGCTCCCTTGCAGCTATTAATTCAAGCTCCCCCATTTTATCTGTCAGGCTTCTTGCATTAGCAAGCATGCATTTACGTTTTTTTTCAGCCTGTACTATTATCTTATCTGCTCCTTCCTTTCTGCACCCACTTGGTTTCGTCTTTAGAAGTTTTCTAGTATTATCTGTATTTACTGTGGGTGTCTCGCTGTTTGTCAAACTCGCACTTGCTATTCTACCTCCATACCATCTTGTATCCTCCTCTATTCCATTTAGTTAATTATCTGTTTCATTCCCCTCCCCCCTCCATCCTAGTTTAAAATCTCCTCCAACCTTTTTAACATTCTCCCCTCTAGCACAGAAGATCCCTCTTCATTGTTATGATGATATCTGTGTACCAGAGCTTCTTGTTGATGCTGATGAGGAAGGAAGGAAACATCAATGCACTGTACGTGATGATGATGATGATGGCTTCTGTTTATTAAATAATGAATATATAGGATTATTATTATTAATCCTTGTATTGATCGGTTTATGGTCTTTGAATCTATCAGGAGTATGAAACCTTTGGAGCAAACACAGAACCCCCAAAAAACAAGAGACTGATATAAGTTAAATATATAGTTTTTAATGTTCACACCAAGGTAGTTAATGAAAAAGGCAATATATATATATATGTATATATATATATATATATATATATATATATATATATATGTAAATACAACTGTATGCTCATCTACATGTTTTAGGCAGGTCTGCAACCCCGCCTTTCACCATTATCACCCAGCACACAGCACTTCCACTGCAGCAAGGGATTCTGGGAAATGACATGCAAATGAGCACACAGTGCCACTTTTTGCTTCAAAAACCATTTTTAACATGGTTCCCTATAGGCTTTAGCTTGCTGCATGGTCACAGCTTTGAGCACAGCCAGGGTTAAGGTGCATACCCAGAAAACCCACCGACAGACAGCTGTTTTGACCTTAATGGGTCTCATCAGTGTGGGGTTGGTTAACTGGGTATGCAGAGAAGCTAAAGGATGGGGCCTACCATAATACTGAGTTAAGTTATGGTGAGTAAAAAAAGTATATACTGTGTTTGTGTATATATATATATATATATATATATATATATATATATATATATGCAGTGCTTGACAAATCACCCAAAAATCTACTCGCCAAACCAAAAAATCTACTCGCCACCTAGCCCCGCCCCCAGTCCCGCCCATAGCCACGCCCCCAGTCCCGCCCATAGCCACGCCCCAACCCCGTTTTAAAAAAAAAAGAAATGTAATAAATTTCTAGTAAGAACAACATTCGTTTTTGACATAAGTTTATATTTATTGTAGTAAATTTATACTTTACTACAATTAGTCCTTGTTACGTGTGTGTGTGACTAGTTTCCTGCACCCATTAACCAGTGTCTGGATGCCCCATCTTCACAATATCTAAAGCAGCAATCCTGCCTGGGATCTTACCTGATCCGCAGTCCCTAAATGTCCAGGTACCCGCATTCCCGCAATGTTATACATTGGAGGGGATGTGTTCCCTACCTGTTTTCTGGGTTAGGGGGGATTCCGATGTCTTCCGTGTGACACTTGAATCAGATCTGGAAGAAAGCAGTATAAGGTAAATAATATATCCAGATCCAGAGTCTGAGAGAGGGAGAGAGGGAGAGAGGGAGAGAGGGAGAGAGGGAGAGAGGGAGAGAGGGAGACACCGACAGAGAGTTAGAGAGACAGATGGAGGGAGAGTTAGAGAGACAGATGGAGGGAGAGGGAGAGAGACAGATGGAGGGAGAGGGAGAGAGACAGATGGAGGGAGAGGGAGAGAGACAGATGGAGGGAGAGGGAGAGAGACAGATGGAGGGAGAGAGAGAGGGAGGGAGAGAGAGGGACAGAGGGAGAGGGACAGAGAGAGAGGGACAGAGGGACAGAGGGACAGAGAGAGAGGGACAGAGGGACAGAGAGACACAGAGACACAGAGGAACAGAGGAACAGAGACAGAGGGACAGGGAGGGAGAGGGACAGGGAGGGAGAGAGAGGGACAGGGAGGGAGAGAGAGGGACAGGGAGGGAGAGAGAGGGACAGGGAGGGAGAGAGGGAGAGAGACAGAGGGAGATAGACACAGGCAGAGAGGGAGATAGACACAGGCAGAGAGGGAGATAGACACAGGCAGAGAGGGAGATAGACACAGGCAGAGAGGGAGATAGACACAGGCAGAGAGGGAGAGAGACACAGACAGAGAGGGAGAGAGACACAGACAGGGAGAGAGACACTGGCAGAGAGGGGGAGAGACGGAGAGGGGGAGAGACGGAGAGGGGGGGAGAGACGGAGAGGGGGAGAGACAGAGGGGGAGAGACAGAGAGGGAGAGACAGAGGGGGAGAGACAGAGAGGGAGAGACAGAGAGGGGGAGAGACAGAGAGGGGGAGAGACAGAGAGGGGGAGAGACAGAGAGGGGGAGGGAGAAGGAGAGAGACAGAGAGGGGGTGATTGATTGACGTGGAGGTGACTGACTGCGGGGTGGTATTACTGACTGTGTGACTGGGTGGTATTACGGACTGTGTGACTGGGTGGTATTACTGACTGTGTGACTGGGTGGTATTACTGACTGTGTGACTGGGTGGTATTACTGACTGTGTGACTGGGTGGTATTACTGACTGTGTGACTGGGTGGTATTACTGACTGTGTGACTGGGTGGTATTACTGACTGTGTGACTGGGTGGTATTACTGACTGTGTGACTGGGTGGTATTACTGACTGTGTGACTGGGTGGTATTACTGACTGTGTGACTGGGTGGTATTACTGACTGTGTGACTGGGTGGTATTACTGACTGTGTGACTGGGTGGTATTACTGACTGTGTGACTGCTTGGGATTACTGATTGGGTGGGATTACTGACTGTGTGACTTGGTGGGATTACTGACTGGGTGACTGGGTGGTATTACTGACTGTGTGGGATTACTGACTGGGTGACTGGGTGGTATTACTGACTGGGTGGTATTACTGACTGGGTGGTATTACTGACTGGGTGACTGGGTGGTATTACTGACTGGGTGGTATTACTGACTGGGTGACTGGGTGGGATTACTGACTGGGTGACTGGGTGGGATTACTGACTGGGTGACTGGGTGGGATTACTGACTGGGTGACATTACTGACTGGGTGGGATTACTGACTGGGTGACATTACTGACTGGGTGGGATTACTGACTGGGTGACTGGGTGGGATTACTGACTGGGTGACTGGGTGGGGGTGGGATTACTGACTGGGTGACTGGGTGGGGGTGGGATTACTGACTGGGTGACTGGGTGGGATTACTGACTGGGTGACTGGGTGGGATTACTGACTGGGTGACTGGGTGGGATTACTGACTGGGTGTTGGGTGGGATTACTGACTGGGTGACTGGGTGGGGTAGGATTACTGACTGGGTGACTGGGTGGGATTACTGACTGGGTGACTGGGTGGGATTACTGACTGGGTGTTGGGTAGGATTACTGACTGGGTGACTGGGTGGGATTACTGACTGGGTGACTGGGTGGGATTACTGACTGGGTGACTGGGTGGGATTACTGACTGGGTGACTGGGTGGGATTACTGACTGGGTGACTGGGTGGGATTACTGACTGGGTGACTGGATGACTGGGTGGGGGGGTGAGGGGTGGGATTACTGACTGGGTGGGGGGTGGGATGGGTGACTGTGGGGGGAGTTACTGACTGGGTGGGATTGGTGACTGGGTGGGATTACTGACTGGGTGACTGGGTGGGATTAATGACTGGTTGACTGGTGGGATGGGTGACTGTGTGACTGGTGGGATGGGTGACTGGTGGGATGGGTGACTGGTGGGATGGGTGACTGGTGGGATGGGTGACTGGTGGGATGGGTGACTGGGTGGGGGGGTGACAAACTGGGGGGGTACCTCTGGTGTCCTGCATATACACGTTCTCACACACACACAGGGGGGGGACACACACAGGAGGGGGGGAACACACACAGGAGGGAGGGGAGAAACACCCCCGCAACTACAGTATCTCCCGACCCGCGTGGGCAGCAGGAGCGGGGAGGAGAAACACACGCACTACTACCTCCCGACCCGCGCGGGCAGCGGGAGCAGTGGGGGAAGGAAAATCACCAGCGCCATTACCTTCCAGACCGCACGGGCAGCGGGAGCAGTGGGGGAAGGAAAATCACCAGCGCCGTTACCTTCCAGCCCGCGCGGGCAGCGGGAGCAGTGGGGGAAGGAGAAACACCCGCGCCGTTACCTTCCAGCCCGCGCGGGCAGCGGGAGAGGGGGGGAAGGAAAATCACCAGCGCCGTTACCTTCCAGCCCGCGCGGGCAGCGGGAGAGGGGGGGGGAAGGAAAATCACCAGCGCCGTTACCTTCCAGCCCGCGCGGGCAGCGGGAGAGGGGGGGGGAAGGAAAATCACCAGCGCCGTTACCTTCCAGCCCGCGCGGGCAGCGGGAGAGGGGGGGGGGGAGGAGAAACACCCGCGCCATTACCTTCCAGCCCGCGCGGGCAGCGGGAGAGGGGGGGGAAGGAGAAACACCCGCGCCATTACCTTCCAGCCCGCGCGGGCAGCGGGAGCAGTGGGGGAAGGAGAAACACCCGCGCCATTACCTTCCAGCCCGCGCGGGCAGCGGGAGCAGTGGGAGAAGGAGAAACACCCGCGCCATTACCTTCCAGCCCGCGCGGGCAGCGGGAGCAGTGGGGGAAGGAGAAACACCCGCGCCATTACCTTCCAGCCCGCGCGGGCAGCGGGAGCAGTGGGGGAAGGAGAAACAGTGTATTTAAATTGCATTTCATTCCACCCACCTCCACATCTGTCCAAAATCCTCTATGACCGGATCAGTGCAGGAGCTGACACAATTATACAGGAGGATATTCAGTATAAAGGAGGAGGAGGAGGAGCAGACGCACGCACACACCTCTCCCCCGTGCAGAGAAGGAAGGGCAGTTTTAAGTCCTGGCAGCTCCATCCCGCGTCACAGCCAATCAGCTAGAGGAATTTTTTTATTTATTTTTTCCGAGCAGGGGATTTTTTTTTTTTTCCGAGCAGCGGATTTTTTTTTTTTTTTTGCAGAGCAGGGGAAATGTTACTGGCCACGAGCCAATTTCCGATCGCAGCTGGCGAGTTGGCGACCGGGTTTGTCGAGCACTGTATATATGTGTATATATATATATGTGTATATATATATATATATATATATATATATATATATATATATATACAGTGTTCGACAAATCCATTCACCTACAGGCCCGTGGCGACTGGATTTGACCCAGTGGCGACCTCCTCATGGCTGCCCAAGCAGGGCGGGATTGGGGGCGGGACTAGGTGGCGAGTAGATTTTTTGGTTTGGCGAGTAGATTTTTGGGTAATTTGTCAACCACTGTGTGTGTGTGTATATATATATATATATATATATATATATATATATATATATATATATATATATATATATATATATATATATATATATATATATATATATATACACACTGTGTGTGTGTATATATATATATATATATATATATATATATATATATATATATATATACACTGTGTGTGTGTATATATATATATATATATATATATATATATATATACACTGTGTGTTTATATATATATACAGTGTTCGACAATCCTATACATTTACTCGCCCGGGGCGGGTGGATTTAACCCCCGGGCGTGTAAATATTGTCCCAAGCAGCACACGTGTTTTTTTTAAATTTCCCCCGTTCGCGCTCAAATTTTCCCTGCTCGCGCTGAAAAATAAATAAATAAACTCCCTACCTGACTGCTGATTGGCGCGCGCTCCCAGGCTTTGTGGGCGCGCGGCCAGGCTCTATATGAGCCCGCCCCCAACGAGCGGCCATTCTTTCTGCCCAGACATCAAAAGTAAGTACACGCCATGCTGCGGCCCCTCTGCTCCTTCCCTGCGATCCCCCTGGTCCCCACATGGCTCCCTACTCCCCACCGCGGCAGCTCTCCTGTCCCATTCCCCTTCTCCTGTCCCCTGCTCCCGTCCCCTGCACCTGTCCCCTGCTCCTGTCCCCTTCCCCTGCTCCTGTCCCCTTCCCCTGCTGCTATCCCCTGCCCCTCCTCCTGTCCCCTGCTCCTGTCCCCTTCCCCCTCGATCCACCGATCGCTGCCCGGGGCGGGAGGTCCCCACTGCTGCAGCCCGGTTGGCGTGCGGGGGGGGGGGGGGCGGCCTCGGCCCTCAACACATGACTCCCACCTACCCTGCCGCCTCCCCGCCTGCTAGCTTCATGCCGCCGCGGGCTGGGGGGAAGAAGCAGTCTGCAAAGCTGCTTGGCCGCGCATTGTGAAGACATGCCGGCGAGGAGAGCAGGATAGTGGCGGCCACTGCGGGGCTGACTGTCCCCTGGGGGATACCTCGCCACGTGCCTCCCCCCCACCCTGCCTCCCCAAAGCTTCCAATATTCCCGCGTAAGGTATGGGGGGGTGGGGGTGTCGGCCTGCCCCCCCCCCCCCACGAGTGGGAGATGGGCGCGGGTGGGTGGGGGAGGAGCGTGGTGGTGGTGGTGGTCGCGGCCTTTCCTTCCCCCCCCCCGTGTGTGTGTGTGTGTGTGTGTGAGCAAGTGTATGTATGTGTGTATGGAAGCAAGTGTATGGGTGTATGGCAGCATGTGTATGGCAGCAAGTGTATGTATGTGTGTATGGCAGCAAGTGTATGTATGTGTGTATGGCAGCAAGTGTATGTATGTGTGTATGGCAGCAAGTGTATGTATGTGTGTATGGCAGCAAGTGTATGTATGTGTGTATGGCAGCATGTGTATGGCAGCAAGTGTATGTATGTGTGTATGGCAGCATGTGTATGGCAGCAAGTGTATGTATGTGTGTATGGCAGTATCCAATACTAAAATGAACATAATATATAAAATAATGTGTAAACAAATAAAGTATTGGTTAACAACATCAAACATCTGGTGATTCTACATATACATGGATCACAGGGAATTCTGTATATGTGACTTCTATTTCATAGCTAAATGGACTAGGCAGGTTATGGGGTATATAGCTCAGCAGTAATCTTTTGCAAATAATCTAAGATGATATTCTCATAGTTATATGCATGCCTGCTCTATGTCTAATTCTATGCTTGTGGTTATCTGGAATCATTTTTTAAGAGTCACATATAGGTATCCTAAGAATAAACATCATTAACTAATTAGGATTTTTTTAATATTTATTATTGTTGTTTTTAATATTTTTTCCAGGTATACACTTCGTTGAGAGCGAAGACAATGTATACTGTTCACATCTGAAGGATTCAATAAAGTTATTTTAAGTTTTTTTTATCATTGTTGGTTACATAACATTAATAAAGTTGTTGTTGCGGTTCGTAGACGCGCTGACGTCACCACTACCCAGCGCGACGGCGCGACTCGTGGTGCGTCATGGCAACATGGCGCGCTCCTCGTGACGCTACTGAGCGACGGGTTAGTGGTGAGGAAAGGCGGGAAAATGAACCTATATCAGGTAAAGGGAGTTGCCAGAGGGTATGCACCTTGAGAAAGAGCGGAAGCTCGAAACGCGTTGGTGGGGGCCCTAGGGCTCATTTTTTGTGTACTATGCTCTGATCCAATAAACCTCTTTATTGGGAACACACTCTCTAGCAGTTTTTTCCTGTAGTGCTCCATCTCTCCCTGTCGAACCTCGAGCATGTGTATGGCAGCAAGTGTATGTATGTGTGTATGGGAGCAAGTGTATGTGTGTATGGGAGCATGTGTATGTGTGTATGGGAGCATGTGTATGTGTGTATGGGAGCATGTGTATGTGTGTATGGGGTTTCCGTTCTTGTGGGCTCCCTCAGGGCTGCTTGTAGAGATCACAGCTCACCGGATGCCAGGGGTGCCGTTTGCCGACTGGAATCAGTCCACCGGAGTCCAGACACTCGCCTCTCCACTAAGAATGGCCGCCGTATGAATCCCACGCTGGATGTGGCCTCGTGCGCAGCGTCGTAGTGACGTAATCGCGCTATCAGAGTCCCTGACGCGTTTCGTCACCACTGGGCGACTTTCTCAAAGGGCTGAACGGACGTTTTGCAGCAAAGAAACCGGATGGTGGTGATATTATCACAAATTGCCTTTACACTGCCGACACACTTAATTGCAGTGCGGCCAGATCCGCAAGCCGGGAGATTTCCCGGCTTGCTAGTGGCCGCCCCTCGGCGTGCGCGGTCACGCGTCTTCGGGAGCCTGCGCCCCCTGCACGCGCGTCCAGGGCTCCCCGAGGGAGCCCTGGTGTCCCGCGATGTGGGGGACGGCGGCAGGGGGACCCGGCGGACCCGGCAGCGGTAGGGAGAGCGCCCCGATCGGAGGGCGCTCTTCCGCTGCTTCGGCGCGCGCCCGTCACCCTGCGGCGCGCGCCAGGCTACTGCTGCGGCCAAGAACGGGAAAATGCTCGAATAAACTTGGCCGCAGCAGTATATCATTTTACTCTTGTGAGTGTGTTTTTCCCCCCCCCTCTTCCCTTCCCCTTTTTAATATTAAATACATAGTTTTATGCTATGGGGCGTGCGCTCTCTCTCTTTTTCTGTTTATATATATATATATATATATGGTATTTTTAAAGTCTGCGGTGCTAGATGCAAAAAGTGAGGTAGCCAGGGAAAAACAAAAGAGCAGGAGGCAACAAGTGCAAGAAGAATACAAGGCAAACAAAGGTACCTGCAGAGCTAGATGTAAAGAAATAGTAGCCAGGGAAAAACAATGAGTGGAGGGCAAGAGAATAGCCATAATGTCTCAACAAAAAAATTGACATGCAGGCTGGGTGGAGTTTATATACTTGTAGCGGGTGTACCCCTGTGATACTGTATTACTGGTGCTGCTTTCACCTATTAAGATAGCCTGAGGCCTGAGCCTCCGCCACTGGGAGCCTGGGGTGTACTTACACTCGGTGCAGCGCCTCCACTGATGAGGGATCCCAACGTGGTGGGAGTGCTCCCTTATCAGAACCCACATATACAATACCACACGTGATTGGATAAACAGATGTAGCCGGGATCCCCATACCACCAGTTGTTGTTGTTGTTGTTGTTGTGGGGTGGGAAGGGCCGCAGTACAGGGAACGCTCCCATATCGGTGGTTCCGCGCAGAGAGAGTCGCCATGTTGAAGGTTGGCGCAGGCGCAGGACCGGCCCGGCAGGAGGTTGCGCATGTGCGAGGATATTTGCCAAAGCCCGCGAAGGAGAGCTCTGATAGGAAGGGAGCGGGTCCCAGTAGCCCCGCGAAACCCGTGACGCGCGAGGACCAATCAGGCATTAGTGAGGGAGGAAAAGGGGTCGAAGGGTGCGCACGTTGGGCAGAGCTAGCGGGAGGAGGAAGGAGAAGGAGCTCCGGTGTAGGGAGGCATTCAGCTCCTACCCCAGGCCCAGATGGGCCCTGAGCCCCAGTAGAGTGAAGCTGAGATAGGGACTGGCCCTAGATAGGTTCCGGTTCCCTTACTGTGTACGTATCGCTAACAGAGACATTACCTACTCCGCGGAAGGTCTGGGCTCAGACTCAGCTCCTGTGCTGCTGTGCGTCTGGGTGGGATCGCCCCGGACGCCTATGGCCGACGTCACCTCGGCTCCACACCGATCCTTTGTGAAGACTGTTGCAGGACCGGGTACTGGACTGCCCGGCAGGTAAACTACAAGTGCACCAACTGTATCACCATTTATTCAGGACACAGTGGCTGCGCAGTCACACACACAGGTTCATTGTCTCACTTGAGGGTGGTGGGGATATTGCACGAGGGAACTGGACACGGGGTGGGATCACCCGGTGAAGGAGGGAAGTGAGCATCCTGCGAGACCCAGTGTATAGTGTCCCCTCTAGTGAGGGACACCTGTTAGAGAGAGAGAGGCTACGCAATTTCCATTCATGCTAGTAAAGTTATTGGTTGGTTATATTGCTGTGTGTGTGTTGATGTACATAAGTGTCCTGCGAAGAAACACTTCCCCTCTGGCGGAAGCTGTCGCAGGTGGAGGCGCTGCACCAAGTAACAAGTATTGTGCGTGCACCGGGCTCTCCGTGGCAGAGGCTTAGGCCCTGTGAGCCTACAGGTTATACAGCATACGGTAGCGGCCTGTGTTCACTAGGAAACAGGGCTACACAGTATTTACTGACCGGAATAATAAGAACCCTTAGCATATAACCAACATAACATTACTCTGCATACACAGCATTACATCATCACGCATATGAAACTGAGTGTGCGCTTAGTGTCAATCTTTATCACCTAGTACTTGATGTACCTGGTGTGGCGATGGAGGGGATTTGGCCCGGGATTAAAGGGGTTGCACCCCATTTGGCCCCCCTGACCTCACCTGGGAGTCAAAGGGTTAACTGGGCTAAGACCCAGAACTGTGACTTAACCCCTGTAATGACATGTACATGTATATTCCCCTGTTCCCTTGTAATGTCTGGTTAATCAGTGTCTGCATCACACACACTAGAATCCATCCGGGAGCACAAGGGTTAATGTGTCCCCAGGTATGGACAAAGCAAAGGAATGTCTCTGAAGCTATCAGGATGACAGATGGCCCTAGAGTCCCAATGGCTAGAACTTAAGTTTTGTTCAAAAGGTTTTATTACCCTCCCTGTCTGTGAGTATGGGGGAGGCGCATACCATAGCAGTTTAAGTGTCCCACTTATCACTGTCCAACACAGGTTATCTTGTCCAAGATCCGGAGGGGTAGCTGGCCTGGCATTCCATTTGCACATGTGGGGCCTCAGAAAGGAGACCCCAGAGTTCTACTGCAGATGTGCCAGCTAGCAGGGGGGCCTGTCCTAAAATGTGTTCCCCCACCAAAGATTGGCTGGAGATAATTGCAAACCAATCCCAGGGTCTTAATGTTACAGATAGAGGGACAAAGGGTTTATAACCTGCTGTTTCCCATCTATCCTTTGTCTTCATTTTTGGTCGCCATGCAATGTCTTGGGCTGATTGCTGGATGAAACTGCCAGTTCAGATGGGACTGTTTTCATTATTTTCATCTTTTACGTAAGTGTCTACATTTTGCCTGTTATTGTATAATCTGTTGTGTTCACCTTTATCAAGGAATAAATTCTATTTATCATATCTAAGTCTTGTCCCAGTTCAAACCCAGGTATATATATATATTTATATATATAGTTTTTGGTGTAAATTACAGCCTGTCGCAAGCTCTCGTGACAGGCTTGTAATTAACTGGTGGCAGCGGTGGGATTGAACTGGACCTGGATTACAGTATTCTGCGGGGTACTGTGATCCAGTGGGAACTTGATGGTAATTGCAAGTTCCTGGGACTAAAGATATTGAACACACAGTGTACAACATATAACACAAGATATGGCACCTCCTCACTGTTCCCCTACTTGTGAGAAGCATTTCCTCCAGAACCAAAGTGCCGGCCATCCGTCTGACTGGAGCCAGGCACTGAGACCAGAGGAGTGCATCAAGTCGGCGCGGGGAGCAGCAGCCAGCAAGGCTGAGAGAGAGACGGCAATCGGTGAGCATGAAATCCGGCAGGCTGAGCAAAGATCCACAGCTGCAGCTGCTGTAACCATCACACCGCCCGGAGAGCAGGGAAAGGACCCAGCTCCGGGACGGCAGAGACTTGTGGAGGGAGCGGGTGGTCTTGCACCAGGAGAGGTATTGGCCGTTGCGGCGGCCAGTCCATTTTACCCAGAATTGCTGGCCCTGATGTTTGCGCAGGAAGAGATGTCCCCGGCTGAGCGGCTCGAGCAGCTGAAGCTGGCGATGATCCGACCCACTTATCCCCTCCCAGAGCCCGGCGCTCAAGCCTCTCCGCTCTGGACTCCGTTGCCCCTTGCTGGGGTTAGTCCACCGGCGGCGGAGAAGCTCTGGAATGAGCCCGGCGCTCAGGCAACTCCGCTCTGGACTCCGTTGCCCCTTGCTGGGGTTAGTCCACCGGTGGCGGAGAAGCACCGGCAGTTGCTGCGGCACTGCCAACAAATGGGCCACAATAATGCCCAGTGCCCTGACCGTGCGCGGTCAGGCGAAGAAGCCCCTCAGGGCCAACGCTCACGAGCTGCGGAAAAGATGACCCAGTTAGCGGCATCCTCTGATGGCTCTCGCCCAGCCGGGGCGACAACCCTCCTCGGGACGTCTCCTGGAGAACCTGGACGGGCTGCATCAGCAACAGCGGCGGAGAGCAGCGGCCATCCACCTGATCCCGGCGGAGAACCAGCAGCGGCAGCAGAGAAGATGCCGCCACTCCGGCATCCTGCCGGCGGCAGTTTTATTCGGGGGGAGGGACAGGGGTTGCGGGAGGGGGTTATTTTACCAAGTTTGCATGGAGCTGTGTTCCTCCACAAAGACCTGGGACCCTTGTCCTGCACCGTTTTACCTGTACCCAACCCGGGCGCTGTTGCGGCAGCGGCCCGGCGCTGCCCAGCCCAGATGGGGCCGGCGCCGGCCGCTCCAGTCCCCCTGCAATTGGGACCAACGAAGGCGGCGGTCTCTGCGGGGACCAGCAAGGTAAGCCAGACCAAGTCGCAGACTGACTCTGACTTATGTTTCCCTATGACTGTACCCTGTTGTTTCACTCTAGGGGTGACTGGGGGGTGGCAGGAGATAGGGGCACCAGGGGAGGGGAAGGAAGGGCAGCTGGTAGGGCAGTCAGGATTCCCCATTACCCTGGCGGAGCAGCAAGGGGACTCTCAGTTAAGAGCCCCACTGTTGCAGCCTTGCTATGGGCCGGAGGTATCACGGGTTGTGGCAAAGTTAGACCACCCCCAGATTTCAGGGGTTGTGGCAAAGTTAGACCACCCCCAGATTACCTGCCAGCCAAGAGCTAAGGTGGGTGCATCTGCACCAGCAGCCCTGAGCTCATCCCCGGTAATGGGGAGACAGTGTCAGGGAGATGGCCTCACTCAGGTGTCCCTAGGATCCAGGTTAGGATTAGCTAGGGAGAAGCGGAGTGAGGGGAGGCTGCAGGTAGGTAGCCAGCATCAGTTCTCAGGGGAGGGGAAGGAAGGGCAGCTTGTAGGGCCGCCAGGCTTCCCCATTACCTGGGCGGAGCAGCAAGGGGACTCTCAGTTAAGAGCCCCACTGTTGCAGCCTTGCTATGGGCTGGAGGTACCAGGGGTTGTGGCACAATTAGACCACCCCCAGATTACCTGCCAGCCAGAAGCTAAGGTGGGTGCATCTGCACCAGCAACCCTGAGCTCACCTCCGGTAATGGGGGCACAGCTTCAGGGAGAGGGGCTAGCCCCGTTAGCACCCAGCTCTAGGGTAGGATTGCCTGGGAGAGGGTTGGGTGGGCCATTGGGAACCGGGGAGGGAAGGCAGCAAGTGAGCCAGCCAGTTTTCCCCGTTGCCCTGGCAGAGCCTCAGGGGGTATCTCAGATCAGCGACCCCCTGTTGCAGCCTAGCTATGGGCTGGGGGTATCATGGACAGTGGCCGGTTTGTGCCATCCCAGAGATACCTGCCAGCCA
This sequence comes from Ascaphus truei, assembly GCF_040206685.1. Classification (NCBI taxonomy): domain Eukaryota; kingdom Metazoa; phylum Chordata; class Amphibia; order Anura; family Ascaphidae; genus Ascaphus; species Ascaphus truei. Next base: position 470,716,272 of record NC_134484.1, read on the forward strand.
AAAGCTAAGGCGGTTGCATCTGGAGAGGTGCCCCTGAGCTCATCCCTGGTAAGGGGGAGACAGTGTCAGGGAGGTAGGTGCACTCAGGTAGTTCCAGGGTCTGGGGTAGGATTGCCCAGGGAGGAGAGGAGTGCAGGTGGGCTGCAGGGAGGTAAGCAGCAGGCTGAGGTGCTGGGCCTAGGGGAGGCTAGGCAGGGAGGCACCGTGGAGCAGGGGGAGATAGGAGGTCAGTGGGGTGTCAGGCAGCTGGCAGAAGCTAGGGATGGGCTAGGTAGGCAGAAAGTCCCTTGCTCTGACGGGCCAGGAGTGACCCCCCTGACAGATTCCCCAGGGTTCCCAAAGGAGGGGCTGTGGGTAGATAGGCAGCCAGGGAGGAGAGTCAGGAGTATGGCGGAGCAGCTACAGGGTGGCACAGAGCCAGGGCAGGTAGGGTCCCTACAGAATAGTGACATAGCCCATTCCCAGACTTGGTTGACAGGAAAGCGACGGTCTGTGCTGGATAGCTGGTCTCCTGCAGATGCAGAGACATGCCAGTCTCTGGGCAGTGTGCAGCCTGGACTGCACCGGGGCCTCTTCACCACGGACTTGGTTCCCAAGGCACTGGGTGGGGGGCAGAGGGAGGCAAAGGAGAATGCCCGGCAGCCAAGGTGGAGCCCTGCACCCCAAGATCTGGACTTTACAATCCACTGTGGCCAGGACAATGTACTGGACAATGCCGGAGGACAATGTTGCCAGGCCAATCCCTCAGGACTTATTGAGTGCGTCAACGGCGCCAGTGGTACCCCAGGGCCTGGGGGAGGCGACTGGGGCACCAGGCTCCATTGAGCAGGGGAGGTGTGGCGATGGAGGGGATTTGGCCCGGGATTAAAGGGGTTGCACCCCATTTGGCCCCCCTGACCTCACCTGGGAGTCAAAGGGTTAACTGGGCTAAGACCCAGAACTGTGACTTAACCCCTGTAATGACATGTACATGTATATTCCCCTGTTCCCTTGTAATGTCTGGTTAATCAGTGTCTGCATCACACACACTAGAATCCATCCGGGAGCACAAGGGTTAATGTGTCCCCAGGTATGGACAAAGCAAAGGAATGTCTCTGAAGCTATCAGGATGACAGATGGCCCTAGAGTCCCAATGGCTAGAACTTAAGTTTTGTTCAAAAGGTTTTATTACCCTCCCTGTCTGTGAGTATGGGGGAGGCGCATACCATAGCAGTTTAAGTGTCCCACTTATCACTGTCCAACACAGGTTATCTTGTCCAAGATCCGGAGGGGTAGCTGGCCTGGCATTCCATTTGCACATGTGGGGCCTCAGAAAGGAGACCCCAGAGTTCTACTGCAGATGTGCCAGCTAGCAGGGGGGCCTGTCCTAAAATGTGTTCCCCCACCAAAGATTGGCTGGAGATAATTGCAAACCAATCCCAGGGTCTTAATGTTACAGATAGAGGGACAAAGGGTTTATAACCTGCTGTTTCCCATCTATCCTTTGTCTTCATTTTTGGTCGCCATGCAATGTCTTGGGCTGATTGCTGGATGAAACTGCCAGTTCAGATGGGACTGTTTTCATTATTTTCATCTTTTACGTAAGTGTCTACATTTTGCCTGTTATTGTATAATCTGTTGTGTTCACCTTTATCAAGGAATAAATTCTATTTATCATATCTAAGTCTCGTCCCAGTTCAAACCCAGGTATATATATATATTTATATATATAGTTTTTGGTGTAAATTACAGCCTGTCGCAAGCTCTCGTGACACCTGGGTGCCAGGGCATTTAACCTCTTAGTGTCCACCAGTTAGAAAGTTAGTGTGAATGTGAGGGACAGCGCTTCCCTGTGTTGGGGCCCGTTGGTGCACTTGTTATACTACCTCCCTGATCACTGCTCCTGATGAGGAAAATCCTTGGGACTCAGCAACACCGCACAGTGATCCCACGCCGAACCGTGCTGCTCTGGGCAGGGATGAATCCACTGAAACCCACTGTCTTGACTGACTGTCTCTTTAAGGAATCAGCGTCTGTTTCAGCACTCAGGCTGCACTGGCTCTCAGGCAATGTCCTGCAGCAAATCTCTCTCTAATGCTATATGAAAGGGTCCCTACATTAAGGCCTTCCCTATAGCAAGCACTCAGAACACATATACAGTGACTCAGGGAACTAACTGGGCCCTGGGGTTTTGACCTCTGGAATAGTCCCTGGAGCACTGCTCCATGGACCAACCTGCAACTTCAGGCTCCTGGTCTTCACTGGCACATCCTCTCCCAGCAGACAATAGTCTTTCCTTCCTCCAGAAGCAATCCAGCCATCCTATTGACTCTCGCAAGTCACCAGGCAGCTTCCTCCCTGAGCATCATGGGAGTTGTAGTCCTTGAGCTGTCTGATTAACATTGCGACCACGTGCGCATAGGGCACTGCGCCTGCGCGATTCTAATGGCCGCCGCGACCTTGCCCCGCTCATGCGCAACCTTCCAGGGCTCTTCCTGGCCTTTGCCGCTTCTGCGCATGCCCTGACTTTGCGCTCGTGCGTGCGCACACCTAACATGGCGGCGCCCTGGGCGAGAACCACCGGCAATTCTATCTGCCCTGCGTTACACTAAGGGTAAGGAGGGGGGGAAACCGGGAGCACGGGGAGACCGGAGTGTACTTGGCTACATACTCTAAGCTAAAATGGCCACTGGCCTCATGGGAGATTCGAGTTCCTACCAGCCCATGTCCTTGACTCCTCTGTGCGCCCCTACAGGCCTACAGGGAGTATTGCTACATATAAACTACCGGCAGGTGATGCTCACTCCACAGATAGTGGACACAGAGCATGCTGTCACTTCCTTTGCTACTATCTTACACATCACAGGGGTTGAGGGCAAACCTCCATGATGACTACTGGCAACCCTGCCCTTTTAACAGGAGTTACTGCTCAGTAAGAAAAAGATATGTACACCAATTTTAAACTGGCTACATTCTCCCCCTGGTGGAAGCCAACATCCCGGCTGGGACCTAAATTTGCGGAACCTTCCTTCAGAGGCAACTGCAAAACATAACAATACAATACATTATGATGAACGCATTTCCATACAGTACATATAACCAGATACATCCAACTTAGATGGTGTACAACCAGGATTACTCCCTGATGGAGTATCCATTTTAATACTAAAGCCTGAGATCAGGTTTCTTTACTACCTTACCCTCAGGATATCTTGTACTACCATACCCTCTTAAGGTGGCCTGCGCACAGCATGGTCCACTGGGTTTAGAGCAGCAATACTATAACACTCTGGGTGACATACGGGACACCCGCAATCAGCCCATAACTCTGGCCTAGATGCTAGTGGGCTGAGAGGATCATGCCCATACACCTCCTTAAGGCATCTCCTGGAGATGTAAGCTATCTTTTATACTGTCTCATTATACCAATTCTCATCAGATACTTCACGATCCCAATTTTCTATGGAACTATCAGTATCCCAATTCTCCTCCCCATCACTGGTCTCTTCACCAGAACTAGATTCCCTCTCCTCATCAGTGGAACCCATTTCAAACTCAATTTCCCCCTCCCATGGATGGTGGAAATAAAGTAAAGCTTTTTGGCGATTCCTGGCAACTCTTGCCGACACTGGAGGCACATAGGGTTTTACCTGGGCAATAGGCACAACATTTGTAGTAACCCCAGAGTCCGGAACACGACCCACCACGCACCGGTAATCCGTAAGTGGCTTGGGGCCTTCCCATTTACCCAATGACCCACAGTGACTATGGCGGGGACCCGAAATAGGTGGGGCATAGATAGGGGCAATGGCATGGGCAAAGTGACTCTGGGCTGGGGCAGGGGCAGCAACAGTGTCCGGGGTAAAGTCCTTGACTTGGGTTAGGTCACGGCCTACCTCAGGGGACAGTGGCTTCTTGGACAGAGCAGGCTCACCATTCTTTTTGCTGTCCTGCTTCTTCACCGCTTGCCGACACCTGTCCATGTCTTCTTGGGACAGACTGGTGTCGATCATCGGCGGCGACAGCAGCTTCCTGTCGGCTCCGCTGTGGCCACCAGAAGTGACGTCATCGTTCTCACGGGATGAGGCGCCATCTTGGGTTGGGTTCCCCACCGGAACCTCTTCCCCCAATTCGACATCCGCCGCCGGACGTGATGGTTCTTCCCGCTGCTCCGCTTGGGCCTTGGCTGGGCCTTCCTTCTTCGTCGCCTCCATCGGAGCCTGTGGGGGGTAAGAAGGTGTCTCACCGCTCCGTTGGCTTGCGATGAGGTCCTCTCCGCCTTCTGCACGGGGAGTCACCACGGCCGTGGGACTCATCCGCTCCGGTCGCACCAGCGCAGGGGATCGCGGACTCTCCGGACTCAGCTCCGCTACAACGCAGGTAAGTGCTGGCTCTTTTTCAGCACCGCTGTAGTGGCCCGCCGGTAGGCGCATCACCACCGATGTTGGCCTGGCTTGCTCCTCCAGGAAGCCTCCGGGCAATGAATAGGGGTGTACTGCAATGTCCATCTCGTTCTTTGTAGTACTGGTTAAGGGAGACACTTTGCACAGTGGTCTCTCCTGTTCACCAGCTCCTCGCAACTGAGGGGCAGGGGTCGCCCCTTTAGCTCCTCCCTCAGCTAGCTCCACTCTCGATTGGCAGAGATAGAAACCCCTCCCCCTGGTAGATATTAAGGGAGGGTCCCACAGATTCACTGGATGACCCGGCACTGGCTCTGAGCCTGTCACAGTCCAGGAGGGTGCGGCCACAGCTTTCACGCCACTACCCCTAGCAGGGTGGGGTTCTTTACTTGGCGCCAATCCCGGCCAACTTCTTGCAATCTTTGCATTTGCAGAATTCTCTGCACTCGGCCCACGCGGTCTCCCAGGGAAGCGAAAACCGCCATCTTGGTTTACACGGTGTAGGCGGACGCTCACAGAGGTATGCAAGGGAGACTGATTATAGTGAAATTAAATAAGCCTTTTATTGCGCCTGTTTCCCGTTAAAGCTTCTGATTTAAATATGCATTAGCGGAGAATATGGCTGCTGAGTCTATCCAAGTATCCCCTGTAGTGTTATGGGGGTAAATAATTATGCTATGAGTAGGTTCTAGAGGGGAGCTAATGCATATTTAAATCAGTAGCTTTAACAGGGTGTGGTTTATTTCTTTGGGACAGGTCATGGACCTGTATACCTGATCCCTTATATAAATATTTTTAATTATTAATAAAAGGGTTTTTCTTGCACTATACCCATTTCACATTCTCACACCACGAGTGCATTCCGTAGGGCACCTTTCTATGTGTATTATTCGTGTTTGCTCTTGGCCCTCCATTGCACCTTAGTGTATCCTATTCTTTTTCTATCTCATAGGCCGATGTGGACATCCCTTTCCCATTTTACCCAAATCCCTTCTACGCAGAAAAACTGTAGCAAAGTTATCACACCATAGGTAGGTGACACTCTTGCAGCTTCCAGACAATCACAGGCCTAACATGAGCCTGGAAGTGGAAATATTACAGGGATTAACTCACATGCCTAGCTTTGTGAAAGCTGTTTAACCCAAGCACTGCTGACATGCAGGGCAAGGGGAATTTTTAGCAGGGTGCTACATAAATAAAGATATACATTCATACGCTAAAACAGGGCTGAGCAAACTTTACACCGAGCCCCCCTTTCCATCTGGGATATTAGTCGGTCCCCTGCCTGATGTAATCAAAATCGCATAATTTTTTTATATTAATTGGTATAACATATTTAAAACAGTAAAACATGACAAATGTTACAGAAAAAAAGAACGTGTTTGTGTGTAGTGCTATTCTAGTATTAAGTGATGTAAATAAACACTCAAAAAGTGATATAAAAGTGATTGGGGCTGCCAACTATAGAACTAACCACCCTGAGTTAGTGTAAAAAGCAAAAACAGAAAAAATAGTGGCGCCCTTGCATATATAAATGGTGATTAACACACATAAAAAAGCAATATATAATTTATACAATATAAATGAATACAACCGTATGGTGATAGTAAAGGCTGAACATGAATCCCAAAGTCTGCGACCGCCTCCAGAGAGGGGATGATGAGATCCAGCAGTCAATTAGCACATGTGAATAAATAAACACAGCAACATAGTGTGATATTGTTAACATAATAGTATCCCTAAAATATAAGGGTTAAGCTTGAGAAAAATCAGAGTGTAAGAGCAAGTGAATAAAAAAGGGGATATTTAATACACATGAAAAACAAAAAACAATTAAAAATATGAACTGCCACAGCTCCTGCGTCAGGCAACCTGTGGAATCCTACTGGATCCACTGGATCCTGTGGAAGCAGGTAGGACAAGCAAATGATAATGTAAATATCCACGAGGAATGACTGCTCTCCGCTTCAGATGTCCTACACGGGTATTCCTCCGTCTCCTACTCAGACCAGCTGGGTGGCTCGGTTGGATCTCCGTCTGCTTGGGAGTCGCCTAATGCCGTCAGACCTCTCTTGCTCGTGGCCCAGGTGCCTCTGTCCGTAGTCTGCTCAGACTCTCTCGCTCTCGCGAGATGCTGCTGTTGGTAGGGGCAGATGTTCGTGTTGGCACCTCAGCCACACGATGCTCGCGGATTGATGGGATGTGCGCTTGAACGCCAGGATGCAGGGTCTGTGATGTCACCCTACGCGATTTGAGGATTGATCCGCTTCCTCAGGGGTATAATGAAGTCTTCATTGATGGGATGTGCGCTTGAACGCCAGGACACAGAATCTGTGACGTCACCCTACGCGTTTCGCGGATTGATCCACTTCCTCAGGGGTATAATGAAGTCTTCATTCTCTCCCCCTCCTCCTCCTGATCTCTCCCCCTTCTCTCTCCTCCTCCAGCTCTCTCCTCCTCTAGCTCTCTCCCCCACCTCCTCCAGCTCTCTCCCCCAGCTTTCACCCTCCCACTCCTCCAACTCTCTCCCCCTCCCCCAGCTCTCCCCTTCGTCCTCTTTCCCCCCCTCCTCCTCCTAAACCTCTCTCCCCTTCCTCCTCCAGCTCCCTCCCCCTCCTCCAGCTCCCTCCCCTTCCTCCAGCTCTCTCCCTCCTCCAGCTTTCTCTGTCCCCACTCATCCTCCTCCAGCTCTCTCTCCCCTTCCTCAATGCCTACCTGTGGAACATGGTGATGATCGAGGCGGGTGGCGGCGTTAAGCAGAGGAGTTAGGAGTTGCATGAAGGCAGAGCAGGACGGCCGGTGATAAGAGCGCTGTAGCAGCATAGACACCGGAAGTAAGAAAGACTTCTGGGTTGGACCGTTAGCACTGCCAAGCACTGTGCCACGAACGCTTGACATATGGTCAGAGCACACCGAGGCTTGGGTCCAAAATTTGCGGATCCTCGGAGATGCAGGGACGTAATAGTTACATTTCACTATTACACCACCAAGGAGAAAATAACGAGAGGCTGTCGGAAATAAGAATTTGTGCAATTTGAAAGTGCAAAGATCCTGATCTTTAAGACCTATCTAGATCAACAATATCAAGAAGGAGAGGCCTCCGCCCAGTCACAGAGGTTCTTGGTGATAACGAGATCCACTACAGATGGGCCTTCCCATTTCGTCTTGTCGTCAACAGAGATGGGAAGCAATTCTTGTTAAGATTCCCAGAAGAGGCGGAGAATTTCCTAGAAGCCCTGGGTGTACAAGGTCAGAAGCCGGCGAAATCGGAACATTCCCTGAAGCACAAAAGACATCCGGAAGCTTCTCAGCGGGGTGAAAGCGAGGCCAGTCCAGAAACCCCTGACCCCGCTCCCTTGACCTGAATTGGTTAATGGTTTCGGTCTTTCCTCTGGCTGCGCGGATCGGCAGGTGGAGGAGGTTGGCGGTTCAGAATATACGAGCCATGGTGAACTTTTCTCCTCAGTAAGGTTTGACATTCACGAGGACCCCCTTGGGCCCCGCTAGACTTAAAGGGAGACTAAGAAATTTAAGAAAGAGACTAGTTCCTTTCAGCTTTATTGTTGTTTTTGCTAAAACTACTGTGGTTTGAAATGTTCCGATTTTAGGTTTTATGCAATACTCCTAGTTATTTCCCTTGAGTTAGAGGTTTGGAGGTAATGATTAGCAGGAGTCCTCAGCGGAGTTCGGAGTGCCCCGGAATTCTTGAGGCTTGTGCCCCCCTCATTTGGGCATCTTTAGCCCTTTATTTTGATGCACACAAGAACCATCAGTTAAAGCTGCAGTTCAGTATTTTTTTTTTTTAATTAATTTTTTTACTTCAATAGTTTCATTTGGGCAATCTCTACTTACCTAAAGAACTGTATATCTGCAGGTCAATTAGTTCTCCATGTATTGATCGGCGAAATTTGGTGAAGGGATCTGTTTTTCTTCTGCTTCTGTCACTCAGTGGAAGCTCATGAATATTCATGAGCACTCCTGCACTGACATGTGCTAGAGGGAGGGCAGGGCTGACAAAGGGGTGTGCCAGGGCTTGTGACAGGACATGAAGGGGCAGTGCCTTAGCAAATGGCTGTTAAAATAGAATACAAGAAAATTAGTCTTTCAAAGTTGTTGTTTTTAAAAACAGAAAATGCTAAAGTATTTTTTCTTACTACAGAACTGATTTATTAAAAAAAACACACATGCCGGATATTGACTGAACTGCAGCTTTAACAGGTTTTAGGATGGATATTAGATCCATCACCCCAATATACTCTGTGTGGTTGTTTTTTCTGTCTCCCTAATTTTTCTCCCCTCCCCAAGGTGTTCCCTTCCCAGTACCACCACAGATTCCTGAGGAAGACGTGTCTTCTCTCCACCGAAGCGGGTCGTAGTAAGTTCTCAAGTCCAGGTAACGACATCAGTGCACCCACACTCTATTTTATATCTCACGATATCCGCAGAGCGAGTTTTAATTGGTAAACCACGACTGCCCAATTCCCCATTAAAGTAGTCTCTTTAAACATAAAGGGGACTAAATTCAAATAAAAAGAGGAGATTGGCTCTGAGAGAATTTAAGAAAATGCAGACGGATATTCTATTTCTCCTGGAAACACATTTTGATACCCAAGATCCTCCTAACACTTTTTGGGGCACATACTCGTTGGCTTACTAAATTCCAAAAAGAAAAGAGGAGTAGCTATTTTGTTAAAACATGACATCTCATTCCAAATTGAAGAAATTAAAAGGGATAAGGAAGGGAGATTTATTTTGGTGAAGGGTTGGGGGTTAGATTAACCCTAGTTAATAAATATGCTCTGAACGATCAACAAATTGATTTCCTCAAATCAATTCTAGAAGAAATTGGGGGATCCCCATCAGAGGATATAATACTTGGGGGTGGTTTCAATATGACCTTGAACCCCGATTTGGATAGATCCTCATCTCCACGATTTTAAGATTGCAAGCGAAGTTTTCAGCAAAGCAAAACATTTTAAGAAACTGGTAAAAGATTTTACACTAGAAGACGCTTGGCGTATGAAGAACAAAAAACAAAGGGACTCTACATTTTATTTCCCCCTCATGATATATACACCAGAGTTGACTATATATTTGTCTCATCGAGCCTCTTGGAGTGGGTCGCTCAGACAGGTATAGGCCCAATATCATGGTCTGATCACGCTCTGGTGGAAATGGTCCTGAAATCCCCTTTCACTAGACCTAAGGTATTCCAGTGGCGCCTAAATGAGTCTCTTCTGAATCAGACGGGGATTGAGGAACAGATTGAGAATATTTTGGTAGACTATTTTAGACTGAATAAAGGATAAGTCGAAAGCCCGTGTACCCTCTGGAAGGCTCATAAAGCCTCCATTCGAGGGCAATTTATCTTAATAGCTTCATTCAGGAAAAAAGCTACAAATTTTAAACAAAAGTAAACTTACAGCTAAAATAATTGAATTAGAACAGGAACATAAATCACGCCCTTGCACGAGGATTTACAAACTTCTTTGCCAGACTAGAGAGGAATTACATAAATTAAGATTGGAGGACACAGAGAAAGCATTCAAATGGACCTGTCATACTTATTACGATAAAGGTAATAAAGCAGATAAGCTTCTCGCCAGCAAGCTAAGAGGTGTTAAAGCTAAATCGCAAGTATCAGCCATAAGGCGAGGTAACGGGGAAATTACACATAACCCTTTCCAAATTGCCGAGGAATTCTCTAAATTTTACAATAATTTATATAATCTGGATTCATCAGATCTCAAATGTAATAAATCCTCCAGTGAACAATTAGACAGCTATCTACAGGCTTCTGAACTCCCAAAACTCTCCACGGAAGAATTAGAACGACTCAATGCTAAAATTAGTCTTACAGATTTGAGGTTATTAAAGGTCTGAAACCCTCAAAAGCCCCAGGTAGAGACGGCTTCTCAAATCTCTACTATAACAAATATTGGGAAATACTAGCTCCCTATATTTTAGATATGTTTAATAGTTTTCTATCGGGCTCCCAAATTCCTTCGCAAATGTCAAAAGCAAATTTAGTAGTAATACCTAAGGATGGAAAATATCCAATGAGTAGCGCAAGTTATAGACCAATCTCGCTACTTAATACAGATCTAAAGATATATAGTAAAATTCTAGCCAACAGACTAAACCCAATATTGCCCCGCCTAATACATAACGATCAATTAGGTTTTATAAGCAAGCGTCAGGCCTCAGATAATACACACAAGATTATCAATATAATTTATTACGTTCCGTCTTTTAAACCCAAGGCGATGTTGTTGAGTTTGACAGAATTTATTGGGATTTTTTAGATAGAACTATGCTGGAGTTTGGTCCTTTTTTTTAAAAGGGGTCCAAGCCCTATATGATGCCCCAAAAACTTCTCTAAAAATGCCATTGGGGGAACTAAACCAAATTAAGATTAGTAATGGTACCAGGCAGGGTTGCCCATTATCTCCCCTGCTGTTCGCGCTATCAATTGAGCCGCTCACAATTAAAATGAGGAAAAACACCAATATTCAGGGTATTGGCCAGGAGAATCTCAAACTATCCCTTTTTGCTGATGATATTATCCTTACAATTTCCAACCCCCTGACCTCACTCCCCAATTTACAAGAGGAGCTCGCTAGGTTCGGTCAGTTCTCAGGTTATAAAATTAATTCGGCTAAATCAGAGGCTTTAAATTTAACTTTGCCAGACTCCGAGGTTAAAATAATGAAATAAAATTTCAATTACCACGTGAACAAGGTGAGATTGAAATACCTAGGGATTTTCCTCACAAAAAACTATCAATCCCTATATAAAAATAATTACCCAGAGCTTTTCACTAAATTAAAACGGGATCTCCTACTCTGGAATGGCCACCAAATTTCATGGATAGGCTGTATTATATCAGTTAAGATGAATATTCTCCCGAAACTGCTTTATTGTTTCCAGATACTCCCAGTCTCTATCTCGATAAAAGATTTGAGGCATATACAGAATAAAATTATGCAATTTATTTGGGGTAACAAAAGACCATGAGTGGAAAGATCAGTTATGCTTGCTCCCAGAGAGAGAGGGTGTCTGGCGGTTCCTGACAACAGGAAATATTATGTAGCCGCCCACTTGAAACAGATGGTTTGCTGGCCCTTCCAAGACAGTCAATACCGATGGGTAGATTTGGAAAAGGTTTTATCAATTCCGGGGTACTCCCGGCTCTTTTATGGAATAACAAACCAGACCTTTTTGACTCGGCAGTAACAACATTTTCTATTAAGATTTGGTATAAGGTCAAATCCAATTACTAATTAGCTTCAGCTTCTTCGAGATGTACCCCTATTTTTAACAACCCGGACTTTGGTCCGGGTTGGTCCACAGCTGTTTTTGATTTATGGAAGGTTAACGATATTAGAGATGTGGGAGATATACTTCAGAGAGGTAAACTATTAAGCTTTAATGATTTTTGTCAGAAGTACTCTCTCGGGAGCTGAGTTGTTTAGATTTTTACAAGTTTCCCACTATCTTAGGCAGTTGTCCCCAGGTGGGTCTTTCCCAGAGTGTACGGTATTTGAGGAATTATGCAGAAATAGAAATTATCAGTGGGGTCTTATCTCAAGTATTTACCCATTTCTTTGCTCCCATGAATTTAGAGCCCCTTGCACACATACTGTAGGTATATTGATCAATGGGCCCAGGATTTTCAGGTAGAGATTCCTTGGGAGGACTGGCAAACTACCTAGATCAATGCAATGAACACATCATTATGCACAATATTTAAAGAAAATATTTATAAAGTTATTTTTAGGTGGTATTTGACGCCCCAGAGGTTGAGGCAGATTTATCCAGAGACCATGAATCTCTGTTGTAGGGGTTGTGAGAGGGTCGGTGATATGGTCCATATTTGGTGGTTCTGCCCCAAAATACAGAGGTTCTGGGGAGTAGTGCAGAATTTAGTGCGAGAGACTTTTGGGATAAGGATCCCTCTAGATCTGATCCCATCACTTTCCTTTAATACTTGATGTCCCCAATGATTTCCAGCTCTCCTTCCTCCAACATTCTTGCTTTCTCCTGACGTTTCAACCGACTTCCTCTCTTCCTTTGTCTGATTTTTTAAAAAGAACTCCGAGGTAAACACCACTACTTTCTATTGCAATCTTTTTTTTTTTTTTTCAATGTTTGAAAATCTGATTGCCCTTTTGCAACTTTTGTTACATTCCTTATAATTCTGATACGATGCCTCCGCCACTTCGGACTTGAAGACCGTAAAAGCCTGCCTCTTCTTGTCCATTTCCTCCCCTACCTGTTTATTTAGCCACATTGGTTTAGACTAATGTCTTTTACCAGTATATTTATTACCCAAGGGTATACAACTGATAAGTGTGCTTTTCTAACAATGTTTTAAAGACTGCCCATTCATCTTACACATTTCTTCCTACAAAGATGTCATCCCAATATATTACTTGTAAATGATTACTTAGTTTATTCAAATCTGCCTTTCTAAAATGAGGCACATCTATGGGGACTTCATTTGCACCCTCTTATGCTAATTTATTCATGGGACTATGGTAAACACATTTATAGAAACACCTATTCTTTTCAGGGCCAGGTTATTTTTTTTATTAGCGTTATATAGATCTAATTTTTATTTAAATATAACATTTCACTGCTCACCTTCATTCAAACACTAGATATTAATTATCTTAATTTACACTTCACTTTGGAGCAGAATATGCACCACATTAATTACTTACATGTCACTCTGTGCATTGATATAGAAAGTCGCATTCAAACGGACATATTCAGAAAGATTAATTCAAGAAATTCCTTTCAAGGTAGCCATCCTGGGCCTTTAATTAAGGGTATTCTGAAAGGGCAATTTATTCAGCTAAAACTATTATGCTCTGACCAAGATGCTTTTCTCACTCAATCTAATGATTTAGCCCAGAGCTATATTGCCTGGGGCTATAACTTCCAGGATGTAAAAGAAGCAACAAAAGACAGAAATGTCCAATGCTACATTCAATATGACAAAAATACACAGTGAATTACCTATATACCGTATTACCTCGATTGTAAGACGCACTTTTTTTCCCATTTTCACATGGCTGAAATAGGACTGTGTCTTACAATCGATGTACTGAAAAAAAAACAAACAGCTAGGGCGCGCTGCTGGAGATGCCGGCCGGGTTTTCTGTGTGCAGTAAACATGGCTGCGATCACGTCCCCCCTCCTCCCATTTGTGCAGAGAGATATGCTGGCGATGCTGGAGATGCCGGCCTGGTCTTCTGTGTTCAGCAAACAGCATAGCTGCGATCACGCCCCCCCCCTCCCCTCCGTGCAGAGAGATCATAGCCCACCCCCTCCTCCATGATGTGCATAGAGTTCAGCGGAGATGGCGGGGGGGTCTGTCTTCATAGCAGCCCCCCCTGTCAAATCTCTGTGAGCTGCACGTGCAGAAGGAGCTGTGTGTGTATCTCTGTGTGTGTGTGTGTGTCTTTGTGTGTGTCTGTCTGTCTCTGTGTCTGTCTGTGTGTGACCTTCCATTCTCTCCCTCTCCCCTTCCCTCCTATCTCTCTCCCCCCTTCCCTCCTATCTCTCTCCCCCCTTCCCTCCTATCCCTCTCACACCTTCCCTCCTATCCCTCTCCCCCCCTTCCTCCTATCCCTCTTCCCTCCTATCCTCTCCCCCCTTCCCTCATATCCCTATCCCCCTTCCCTCCTATCCCTCTCCCCTCCCTCCTATCCCTCTCCCCCCTTCCCTCCTATCCCTCTCCCCCCTTCCCTCCTATCCCTCTCCCCCCTTCCCTCCTATCCCTCTCCCCCTTCCCTCCTCCCCCACTGCTCATCTCTCTCCCCCCATTCCCTTCCCCCCTTCTCTCCTCTCCTTCGACCCTTCTCTCCCCCCTTTCCCTCCATTCTCCCCTATCTCACCCCTCCTCTCTTTCCCCTCCCTCTCCTCTCTTCCCCCCTCTCTGTCTCTCTCTCTCCCCCCAGAAAAAAATTCTGTACATTTAATAGTGTTTTTTTCCCCAATTTTTTTTTTATTAAATCAAGGGTGCGTCTTCGAATCAAGGAAATAGAGTATTCTCTTGAGAAGGGGTCATTTAGTTAATACCCTTTGGCCAAAGCGTTATAAGCCTGCAAGCCACATAAAGGCATGACCATTATCAGGTCCTAACACTAACTGATTACAATTCTCATTTACCTCTATATTTGGACCAAAGATTTTAACTATATGACCCTTTTTCAAGAGAATATATAGGTATTTCACTTTGTATTTTTGTCATATTGGATGTAGCATTGGGCATTTCTGTCTTTTGTTGTATACATTTGGCCACACTCAGTAGCTCTCCTTTTGACACTTATATATATATATATATATATAACTGAAAATCTTGGTTGTGAGTATCTGTAGACCATTTGATTGGTCCGTCGGTCCGCCTACCCTCCCACGGCTCTCATTGGCCAGTGTGTCTCACCCCCCCCGTGTCCCGCCCCCCACGGCTCTCATTGGCCGGTGCGCTCTAACCCAGGGGTCCCCAACCCCCGGCCACACTGCTGCTGCTTCCTGAGGTGAGGAAATGTTTCCTGGTGGTGGTGGCAACGGCTGTTGCTGCTGCTGACGGGTGTGAGTATTTGCCCCCCCAGCCCCGTTTTTGACCCCCCCGACACACACAATGACACACACAGTGACAGACACACTGACAGCCACACTGACAGACACAGTGACACCCCGCCTTCCCCCCTGCCCCAACCTTCCCCCACCTGCTTTCCCCCGCCCCTGCCTTCCCCCTGCTCTCCCCCCCTTTACCCTGCCTTCTCCCCCCTTTTCCCTGCCTTCCCCCCCCTGCCCCTGCCTCCCCACCTGCCCCTACCTTCCCCCCCCTCACCCCTTCCCCCCCCTCACCCCTGCCTCCCCCCCCGCCTTCCCCCGACCCTGCCTTCCCCCCTGCCCCTGCCTCCCCCTCCGCCCCTGCCTTCCCCCCGCCTCCCCCCTCCGCCCCTGCCTTCCCCCCGCCTCCCCCCTCCGCCCCTGCCTTCCCCCCGCCTCCGCCTTCCCCCTGCCTTCCCCCCGCCGCCCGCCCCTGCCTTCCCCCCGCCGCCCGCCCCTGCCTTCCCCCCGCCCCTGCCTTCCCCCTCTGCCCCTGCCTCCCCCCTCCACCCCTGCCTCCCCCCCTGCCTTCCCCCTCCGCCCCTGCCTCCCCCCCTGCCTTCCCCCTCCACCCCTGCCTTCCCCCTCCGCCCCTGCCTCCCGCCCCACCCCTGCTTTCACCCCCCACCCCTGCTTTCACCCCCCGCCCCTGCCTTCCCCCCCCATCCCTGCCTTCCCCCCACTGCCTTCCCCCATGCCTTCCACCCCCGCTCCTGCCTTCCCCCCCACCCCTGCCTTCCCTCCCACCCCCCCTTCACCACCCTGCCCCTGCCTTCCCCCCCGCCCCCCCACCTGCCTTCCCTCCCCCCTCCGCCCCTGCCTCCCCCCTCCGTCTCCCCCCCCGCCTCCCCCCTCCGTCTCCCCCCTCCGCCCCCGCCTTCCCCCCCACGCCTTCCGCCCCTCCCCCCCCACCCTCTCCCCCTCCGCCCCTGCCTTCCCCCCCGCCCCTGCTTTGGATCGGCGCGATGACATCATCAACGTCATCACACAGTGCAGAGTGGCGTGAAAAACGGGTTACTTCCGGGTCTGCGGACTATTCAAATATCCAAACTAGGTAGGCGTTTCCACTTTGAAATGTTTCGTGCTGGGCGCTTTATCAGTGCGTTCATCTGTTCTCCGCTTTTTTACCATGAAGCAATATATTGAAGATTTTTTCATTCACTCACCCTCTCTCTCTTTAATATCGGGGTGCGTTCTTTGCAATTTAATTCAAGAGGGGACAACATGGTTTGTACCATGTTTATCACAACACATAATAGACAGGCACAACAAATACGTGCCATTGTGCAAAAGCATTGGGGCACTCTTTCTCAAGATAAAGACATCAGACCTACAATTCAAAAAAGCGAGAACATTGGGCTCTCACTTATCACCAAGTCTGTTTGATTCTAATCGTGCTAATAATTTATGGGGAATACCAAGAGGTTTTTTTTCAGCTGTGGTTGATGCTCGGTGTGTCAGTATGCCGCTCCAGGAAAGAAAACGATATGAGTCATCCAGTATCTCGTCATTTCTCCACCTGTCCTTCAGGTGGAACATACAATTTTTATTTTAAAGGTTTAGAACATATCCCACAACATATACGAGGGGGTGATAGGCTGAACAACCTCAATAAGAGAGAGATGTTTTGGATCTACACCTTGGACACCTTGAGCCCCTCAGGCATCAATGTTGAGTGGGAGTTCAAGCACTTTGACAGTGTGAGCTTGGCCAATCCCTATCGAGGTGTCCTGGGTGTAGTTCATTATCATCTCTCTCCCACTTCCATATTATATAATTATTCATATTATTAATTCATTCATATGATTTGATATATTGTATATTTATTTACCATTATCTTCATTTTGGGATGGCTGCATTACAGGTAACACATTCCACTTTCATAATGGGTTTCTCACTTTATTTCAGGGTTACGTAGCTCCAGTGATCGTTTGGGCAACTATTTAATATGCCCGTACATGTGAGATTTTAGCTACGTATAACCACTATATCATCATTTACATAGACACAATATATGGTCATTTAGTACCATAATGCATAATATGTAATGCCATATCTATATCTAGGAAGGTTTATTAGTTTCAGATTTTATTAGAGGCCTTTTTTTTTATCTAGCTATCAAAATATAGGCCATCATACCATATATTTTACTACTGTGCTTCTAATTTATGATAACAATGTAAAGGGGGTTAAGGCTGCACACCACAATATAAATAAACATACAGTTTACCGGTGCTGCTGGTTCAAGGAAGTACCTGCCAGGTAAAATCCAAAGTACACTGAGGAAAAAAGAGAGATCCAGCGCTCCACGGATTTCAAGATAAATTAATTTATTGTGCCACACAACTTTCATTTCATTCATTTATCTTGAAATCCGTGGAGCGCTGGATCTCTCTTTTCCCCCTCTAATTTATGATAGCCATACGTAGGTTAGCTTCGGTCACAGAATTTATTTTGTTGATGTTTTGTTATAGAATATATGGTCATTGTCTATAGCTGGTGAATTTAATTACATCATACTACAAAACAATTCATTAGTATTAAGTTTTCTTTTTGATAGGTATTTATTAGTCACTTGTTATTGAACATGTTTAAATGTATATTCTATTATTTTCACATTTATTGATATGCCTATATTATTATCAGTTATTTATACTTATTTATATATACATAGTTAATATTTAAACAATAGTACTATTTAGTCATATTATGTATGTGTGTTTTGGACTGCTTTTGTTTTGTTTTTCCTATTAGCAATACTACGTTCAGGTTTATATCTGGATTTCATTATTGATTTATCATAGATATACATTGCTTTAATTAATATCATTATAGCTCTTATATACAAGTCTGCTCCAGTTTGTTATTTTCTCTCGGATCTCCAGCAGCTATTTGTTTTAGTTCATTTTAACCTGTTACTTTGTTGTTATTTAAATGGTATTATTCTTTGACATTAGCAGTGTTATATAACTCACTTATTGCTACATACGCAATCTTTTTGTTTTAAAATGTAGCGACTATGATGCATTTTCATGTTTGCATGTTTATATCAGGCAGCAGGAGGTACAGCGTCACAGAGCAGCGGCTTCTCTTTTTTCTTTCTGGCCACTTACCATGTTTTCCGGCGCAGTCTGCATTCACCTGGATCCAGCAGTATCTAATTAGTCCCCGGAAGCCACTACAAAAGGATCCTCCTGTTTACCTGTAGTCACACTTTGATAAAGCACCATCGCGGCACGAAACGCGTCAGAGGATGATTCCTGGAATGATGTGATTTTGTTTCATGTTCAATAAATCCTTTTTAACAGACTCTTGTCCAGCTATTATTACCAGTTTTGCAGTGCACCGCCATTTTCACCTATTTTTATACTTTGTATGACAGTGCATTGTCGGTAGAAGTTAAACTGTGTATGTGATTAAAGGGATGTTTTTTTTCTAGGTTCCCTTATCATAAATTGCAAAGGCTGCTATTTCTTTGTCCTCGCTAAAGGTCCCTCCATGGCCTCCTTATCTATTCACTTCCTCTTGAAGGATTAAACAGATGTGCAGCTATTGGCCTTGGGAGGGGGGGGAGATGAGTTCGTCAGGTATCACCTCTTTTTTTTGTTGCTTAGACTGCTACAATACACCACTATGTATAACAGGTAATTATGTCAATGCTAAGATATGCAAGTAAGACGCCCAGTGTTGTAATACCTCATGACATTGTGAAATGATGCATTCACGCCTCCTTGCTTAGGGTATAAAATAGACTGCTTAGGGCTAAGACCTCAGTGTGCGTTTGTAAATCAGATATCATGTCTGACCATATGTAATTTAACTCTTGCTACAGCTGAAGCAATAATAAAAGTCTTCTCGCAGATTACCATGGTCCTGGCCATAGTAAAAGCGACTGCACGCAACAGACCTCGAAACAGGTTTGCGCGGCTGTCGCCTGAGCGATGTGTGGCCTCCATTGACATGTGCGATGGAGAGGCTTGGCCACGACGTCACATCCGCAATAAACATGACGCTCTCCGAGCACGTGAAATTGGCCTTGCTGATGGCCAGTACATTGTTAAAGTGCCAGATTTGACTGCCGCGAAACTGATGTTCATGAAATAGTCAGCGAGAATCAGTGGGGGAATGTTCCACTTTGTTTCATGAACTTCGTAAGCATGACACTACATTTTTCGAGGACATGCAAATGACAAAAGCTACATTTGATGATATTTTGGAACGGAAAAAGGACAAGATATCCAGTTCTGAGACATATTTTTGCTGTCCAATTCGCCCAGAAGAGGCTCATGCTCACTTTGAGTTTAGTTTTGTGTACTACTACTATTGTGAAATTAAAATCTTTATAAACTGAAGCTAACTCTTAATCTCCCTTTCAGTGAATCCAGGGTTTTTGTTTTCTGTTGTGGGAGGTGAGTGAAGTAAATATATACAGGGTGTCCACAAATGGTTTTTGACCAATGTTGATATTACAGAGCTACTTTAAGTGGCACTATTCAAACACATACTGTCTGAAAGACCAATTACAAAAATTTTATTGCTGATTTCAAAATACCAACTGTGCTATTAATCAGTTAACTGATAAAGTAGCCAGACCGTGAACCAGACCGTGAACAAAAAGTTTGTACTAGGCAAAAACACTCAAATAAAACTAATGAATGCTAGAGATATCAATTAAAACATTCCTTCCTTTTTTCGTTATACATTTCTTGCAACGTGCACACCATTTCGCAGCTTGGCATTTGCATTTATGATGGGGAAAACGACTGTGTCAAAAATTGTGTGAGACATGCAATGCAAGTTACAATGCATTCCATGCTGATCATATGCCTTTTCCTAGTGTGGAAAGCTTGTGTAATGTGTCACATGAATATGACAGCTAATGGAAATTTTCCAAATTGCATAGGCTGTGTAGATGGCAAACATTCGCTTAACGCACCCCAAAAATGTGGGCACCGTGTATTTCAATTATAAATATTTCCATTTTGTCTTGCAAGTGGTTGCAGACGCAAAATGGAAATTTAGTGCAATTGACGTAGGAGCGTATGGAAAGCAAAGCGATGGTGGGGTGTTCAGAGCCTCAGAGTTC
Source organism: Ascaphus truei (assembly GCF_040206685.1). Lineage (NCBI taxonomy): Eukaryota > Metazoa > Chordata > Amphibia > Anura > Ascaphidae > Ascaphus > Ascaphus truei. Next base: position 470,736,363 of record NC_134484.1, read on the forward strand.
AGAGCCTGGGGTGTTCAGAGCCTCATCGCTTTATCAGCTTTTAGAAGATAAGAAATTGCAGTTGCCTTTGGATCAGAGCTTGAACAAGACAAAAGTTGCCTCATGTACTGTTAGCGCATGAGGCTTATCCGTTGCTCACGTACATAATGAAGCCGTAGTCGACAAGGATTAACGAAAGAAGAAATATTTAATGACATACTTCCCAGAGCAAGACGCTGTGTGGAATGTGCCGTCGGGATTATGATTGCTAAATGGAGAGTATTATTATTTTTAAAGGCTGAAGAAACGTCTGGGCCAAATGCAAAGACAATTGTAAAACGCGTGGCCTTGCTACATAATATCCTGATACATTTGGAAGGCACTACTGATGTGTCAATGTCGAACCATTTGACTATAGCAAATACCCAGCTTCAGAGATCAAGGGCAAAATCATGCACCTGGAAACATGGCAAAATGCATCCGTGATTCATTGAAAGATTATTTTAATGCTGAAGGAACTGTCCCCATGGCAAAATAGTGTTTAACAATTGTTGCTAGCCAATAAACGTAATAAATCTTAACTTGTGCTCCTGTACTTTATTCATGATTTACTTTCCACATTTATCATGGAGCAAATGTAATCATATTGAATGTCTAAATGATAACAAAAACAGAAGTCTGAAACTGTACAAAATTTTCATAAGGCAGGTTCTATGGGTGAACATGAAGAACTCAGAATAAAATGACAAGTTGTTTTTTGTACTCTTATTAATTATCTTGCATCGCTTTCAAAACAGCTGCTTGAATGTCTAGCCGTACCATTAACTTCTTGATGGGGTCCAATTTCTTTATGTAGGGAAGCAGGCTTTTAAAAAAATGCAGATCCTCATCGGCATTGTCTCTGAAGGCGTTGGTTATAATTTCTAACTTTTTGTCTTCCAAGCAAATCAACTGCTTTTTAAATTCGCAGGAGTTTTTCATTTTTTTGGGTTTCGGCTCCAGGGAAACTGGAGCCTCACAGTACGACTCTTCGTCTAGTGTGACCTCTCCCGATACGTCCACTTCGCTAACGTCTCGGTTTGGGACCGCGAACGCGCGCGTCATTTGCTCTTTCAGAAATTCCATCTGCTTGAAGAAAGGCCACGACGACGTTTTCTCGTACACGCTGGTGGCTTCGTCCCCCGAGTCGGAAGGTTTGATTTTCTTTAGCTCTCGGCGGAACGAGTCTCTCAAGTTCTTCCACTTCCCTTTTGCGAGGTCGGCTACAAATAAAAAGTAACGCAGCGCACAGGAAAACATCCAATGATAAATCAATTTGCTTTAAAGGCTACAGGACAAACATTCTGCCATAAAACCAAACCCAGCTAATTTATTATTATGCCATCTGTCTGTCATTTAGGAAACGAAGTGCAAATGCATGGGGCATTAACTCATTCAGTCCCAGTGGTCACATTAATGACCAACAGGGGGATATATAATGTATGTCTTTGGTTAAAATAATAGCAAATATTCTTACATCACATATGAACACTGAACAGCTGCTAATGTAACTTTTTTATCTACATAAAAGCATTTGGCAATCAAATAGTTTAGTTCGTTTCTGGCACGGGGTGTCAAATCCTGTAAAGCTACATTAAAAATTCCCCTTTGGGAAATTCCAGGAACTAATGGGATAAATGTGACGTATTGCGAGATACAATTAATTGAATATAAAGTTGCTTTCACATTAAAACACAATTTTTGAAAATGATTACAAAATCAATGTACTTACTTGGGATGGACAATATTTCCCCAATTTCTTTCCATAATCGGTCATGTATATAACGGTCGTGGTAAGCCCGGCTCCGCTGATTCCACAATGGCACTCTTCGAAACACCTCCGAAATTAATTTTTCAGTAGTGGAATGATCCATAGTTCGCAGCGTACAACCTACCAAAAACGCAACATGTGTGACTGGAACATGGACAGGAAGCAGGCTGAAAAATTGAGGCCGCCCCGATTGGTTCCAACGGCTCACGTGACGCGGCCGTCCCGTGAAAAATAAAATACATTTGTCGCCTCAAAATCCTGCCACGCCGTTGCGCTGCTGCGCACTGCACACAGTATGGCCGGACCGGTTCAAGCAATGAGGTTGTTTCTGCCACTTGCGGTGTCGCGCGTGCGGTCGGGTCTACTATGGCCACGGCTTAAAGTCTTCAGAGTGTGCGTTTCATTTCTTCCACACTGGTCAGAGACCAATAACTACACATTTCAAACGGTTATGCTTGTTTGAGAGCCATATTGCTCCTCTAACTCTGCCTTATGTGGCTTGTTCCAGAACACCCAGCAGGCCTGGGTGCTTTATATGAGAGGCAATTGACCTCAAATATTCCCTTAGGTCAGCGGTGCGCAAACTGGGGGGCGCAGGCTGCATGCGGGGAAACCTGGGGGCGGGCAGAGCTGTGCACGGGCGGCTAGAAGCTCCGTGCCGAGGCTACTTCTCCGCTGTCTTGCAGAGGGGGCAGGGCCTTGCTGCGGGGGCGGGGCAGCACACAGACATCCCCTCCTCCTCCTGTGTTACCTGTCCCAGTTTTCAGAAGCATGGGGGACAGGAGCACTCCTGCAGTTGTACTTCCTCCCCCAGGTGAAAGTGTGTGACTTATGATTGCGTGTGTTGCTCCTGTCTGTTTGGCGAGTGTGCGTGTGTTGCTCCTGTTTGGCGAGTGTGCGTGTGTCGCGAGAGCGTGCGTGTGTTGGTTGTGATTGTGTGTTGTGAGTATGTGTGTTGTGAGTGTGTGTGTTGTGTCGGTTGTGATTGATTGTATGTTGTGTATGTGTTGGTTGTGATTGTGTGTGTTGGTTGTGATTGATTGTGTGTGCGTTGTGATTATGTGTGATGTGTGTTGTGATTAAATGCAGCGGTGCGCAAACTGGGGGCGTACGGTTTCCAAAGCTTCGTGCTTCGGGAGACAAACAAAATTGACTTTGAAGCGCACGCAACACACACACACACACACACACACACACACACACACACACACACACACACACACACACACACACCTCGTGCTTGCAAACTTATTCAGGACACCCTGTGCTCATGCTTGGAAAGTTGGTGATGTCACCGCTCTCAGCGGCAGCGTGGACGCAGCCTAATTTTGCAAGGGCGAGCTGTTCAAGTAAGTATTTAGACATACAGGCAGTCCTACATTATCCGACACAATGCGTTACTCAAAATGGCGTTGTAAAGCGAAACATGTTTTCCCATAGGAAGACTGTTTAAATGAAAGGTTCCGTTCCTGTAGGCATTTTTAACACTAAAATACACCAAATATTTTACGCAGGCAAAAAGATATGAAGCACACACAAATTATATAGTATATACATTATATATATACATATAAACATACATATAACATATTATATAGTATAATATGATATAATATATATATATATTATATACACAAACAACTTTGCAAAGCGTTGTAAGAGCGTTGGATAAGCCGTTTTGGCGTTGTAAAAATTAACATAGTTATGCATTGCATAGCGTTGGATAAGCCATTCGTTGTAAAACGAAGCTTTGTAAAACGAGGACTGCCTGTATTTGTATTTACATTGTATACCGTTTAATAAAGGTTTTTTTTTCATGTGATTGATTACATCAGGCAGATGGGGGGGGGGGGTCAGGAAATTTCAGGGATGAAAAGGGGGGCTCGGCATAAAAAGTTTGCTCACCCCTGCCTTTGGTGACCATACTCCTTGTAAAAAGATAACCTTTGTCTACACAAAAGGATCTTAAGATACTCACCATCAACAGGAAATGTAACAACAACTCTGTTAATTTGGGTCAGAAGATCCTCCGTGTCTGGCTCTTCTTTCTCTGACTTAATCTCTAAACTCTCTGTTACAATCACTGGGAAACCTGGCAATAAGAAAAGGAAAATCCATCCTGTAAAGAAGCTTGGAGTGAGGGATCGTCTTGTGATATCACTATACAGAAATACTCTGTACTGATTCCGGAGGGGAGGGGTGGGGAGAAGTCACTGATTTTACTTGTTTATTAACCCGTTGAATGCTGAGGAAGTTTATGGAGCTACCAATACTCAAACCTCAATAATAATATTCTCAATATAACAGACAAATCATGCATGCTTAATTCTAATCGGTGCTTTTATGTTATTTTCCCTAATATTGCAGACATTTCAGGCAAGTTTTTAATCAAATTGAATAAAGACAAGTGAGGATGTAAGGATGTAAGGGTATTTACCCTCAACAGGAAATGAATCTATTTCTCTCTTTATTGGGGTCAGATGTTCCTCGGTGTCGGTCTCTTCTGTCATGGACTTAATCTCTAACCTCTCCTCCGGCACAACCACTGGGAAACCTGCAATGAGAAAAGGGAAATCCATCCTGTAACGCTGGGAGTGGGGGCGCTTCTTATATCACCTCCTCTGATATTGATATAATATATGTAAATAAATCTGTCCATGAAATGTCTGTGAATTGACTGTTTAACCCTGCTCACTTAATGTATTTTTATAACTGTGCCCAGGACATACGTGAAAACGAGAGGTAACTCTCAATGTATTACTTCCGGGTAAAGCATTTTAATAAATAAATGTATTTCTCGTGCTGCTGGAAGAAAATGGCAGAGTGGAAGAGATATCTTACCTGCTGATGGTTTTATAAAGAAAAACAAGATTAGTTTGGGCGTTTGACACATAACCGCAAAATAACCAGATATTCCCTCCTTGCAGATTTCAAAGTCACCAAAATTTTTAATCTACGCTTCTGCTTGATAAGAGAGTTTTCAGGGGCGCGGACGTTAGGGAGACAGAGCGGATCCCTGCACATTACACACACACACACACACACACACACACACACACACACACACACACACACACACACACACACACACACACACACACACACACACACACACACACACACAGCCCCCCTCTCCCTGCACATTACACACACACACACACAGCCCCCCTCTCCCTGCACATTACACACACACACACACAGCCCCCCCTCTCCCTGCACATTACACACACACACACACACACACACA